>NC_133326.1:34968473-35186478 GCF_042186555.1 Aquarana catesbeiana
ACCACATGACTTCAGAATGCCAAATCATGCTGAGGTGTGGAACAGCCAATCCCTGCAGAGCTGCTGAAGAAAGGAGTGGGGGTGGGAATTAAAAAATAATGCATGTCTTAGGCTAGTGCACAAGATATGTAAATCACCTGTCACTCACAGCAAGGGGGAGGATTTGACAAAGTTTTTCTCAGTTTGTCAAGTTTTATCTCACTGAACAATAAAAGAGGATTGCTCAGAGCTGGATTAACTCTGTGTGGCAAGACTGGGCTCAAATGATAGGAAATCTTTTACTCTACAGTATGATAAAAAAAAAAATTCGGGTTTACATCCACTTTAATGATAGTGATATTTGACACTGTGTTTGATAAACTAACACATCAATATCTGGTTGGATGGATTGGATGGAGTAGCAATTCTCCATAAATTCTCAAGGCGCTCATCAGATGTTTTGGTTTTAATTTTATTCTTCATGTGTTCTCTAAGTGTAAAAGCATTTTTACAAAAAATGATTTAAAAAAAAAAAAAAATCAATGTTTTTAAGTAAGTTTAAGACTTTGTGTTGGGCCGCATTCATGGCCATCTTGGGCCCCAGGTTGGACACCCCTGCTTCAGAGCAACTACATTTTACCAATTAACCAGTGACCTTCTGTCAGGTTATTGCCAGCCTAGTACCAGAGCTGACAAAACAATTTAGGAATAGTTTTGTAATTTTTTTGTCTTTACCTTTCGCTTAGACCAGGCATGTCCAAAGTCCGGCCCGCGGGCCAATCGCGGCCCGCGGTCCGGTTTCGGACGGCCCGCCTGGTAATTTTGACATATATATCTTTTGTGGCCCCCAACGAATCCCCGAGCGCCGGGGGCCATAAAAGATAGATATGCTGGCTGCCTTGGAGGGGGCGGGACAAGCGCCGTACAGGATACAGGAGAATTTCCTGTTTACACGGCGTCCTGTGTAAAAGGAAGTCCCGTCTCCTGCGCTGCCATTGGACAATTGTTTTGTCCATCATAGGAGGCGGGACTTTCAATTAAAGAGGCCGCCGTGTAAACAGGAATTTCTCCTGTATATCTGTTGGCGCTCGTCCCGCCCCCTCCCTGTCTCCTCCAAGGCTGCAGATGGACATGAATCAGGCTGCACTGACAGCAATGGTGAGTCTGCATTCATGTCAATGTGGTGGGGGCTGCCGTATTTATGTCAGTGTGGTGGGGGCTGCATTCATGTCAATGTGGGGGCTGCATTCATGTGAATGTGGTGGGGGCTGCATTCATGTCAATACGGTGGGGGCTGCATTCATGTCAATACGGTGGGGGCTGCATTCATGTCAATACGGTGGGGGCTGCATTCATGTCAATACGGTGGGGGCTGCATTCATGTCAATACGGTGGGGGCTGCATTCATGTCAATACGGTGGGGGCTGCATTCATGTCAATACGGTGGGGGCTGCATTCATGTCAATACGGTGGGGGCTGCATTCATGTGAATGTGGTGGGGGCTGCATTCATGTCAATACGGTGGGGGCTGCATTCATGTGAATGTGGTGGGGGCTGCATTCATGTCAATACGGTGGGGGCTGCATTCATGTCAATACGGTGGGGGCTGCATTCATGTGAATGTGGTGGGGGCTGCATTCATGTCAATACGGTGGGGGCTGCATTCATGTCAATACGGTGGGGGCTGCATTCATGTCAATACGGTGGGGGCTGCATTCATGTCAATACGGTGGGGGCTGCATTCATGTCAATACGGTGGGGGCTGCATTCATGTCAATACGGTGGGGGCTGCATTCATGTCAATACGGTGGGGGCTGCATTCATGTCAATACGGTGGGGGCTGCATTCATGTCAATACGGTGGGGGCTGCATTCATGTGAATGTGGTGGGGGCTGCATTCATGTCAATACGGTGGGGGCTGCATTCATGTGAATGTGGTGGGGGCTGCATTCATGTCAATACAGTGGGGGCTGCATTCATGTCAATACGGTGGGGGCTGCATTCATGTCAATACGGTGGGGGCTGCATTCATGTCAATACGGTGGGGGCTGCATTCATGTCAATACGGTGGGGGCTGCATTCATGTCAATACGGTGGGGGCTGCATTCATGTCAATGTGGTGGGGGCTGCATTCATGTCAATACGGTGGGGGCTGCATTCATGTCAATACGGTGGGGGCTGCATTCATGTCAATACGGTGGGGGCTGCATTCATGTCAATACGGTGGGGGCTGCATTCATGTGAATGTGGTGGGGGCTGCATTCATGTGAATGTGGTGGGGGCTGCATTCATGTCAATACGGTGGGGGCTGCATTCATGTCAATACGGTGGGGGCTGCATTCATGTCAATACGGTGGGGGCTGCATTCATGTCAATACGGTGGGGGCTGCATTCATGTCAATACGGTGGGGGCTGCATTCATGTTAATGTGGTGGGGGCTGCATTCATGTCAATACGGTGGGGGCTGCATTCATGTCAATACGGTGGGGGCTGCATTCATGTCAATACGGTGGGGGCTGCATTCATGTCAATACGGTGGGGGCTGCATTCATGTCAATACGGTGGGGGCTGCATTCATGTCAATACGGTGGGGGCTGCATTCATGGCAATACAGTGGGGGCCACATTCATGGCAATGGAGTGGGGGCCGCAGATGGGCACTGATTAGGCTGCATTGATGGGCACTGACCCTTATTTTGCTTCACAGTTCTTTATTTAAAATTTAAGATTTTTTTTCCTGAAACTTCATTTTTAAAGTGAAGGTGCATGTTATAAGCAGATTAAATCCGGTATATCCAAATAACACGCCCAAGCTCATCTATTCACCACACACAGCACAAAGGCAAGAGAATTCTTGTTGGGCCGTGTATTAGTGCTCGGATGGACACACTTAGACCAAATTTTAATGGTTTAAGAATGTCAGGCAAAATGGTCGGCCCTCAAGCATGTTCTATTCATCAAATCTGGCCCTCTTGGAAAAAAGATTGGACACCCCTGGCTTAGACATTTTCACTTAGGGGTGTACTCACTTTTGTTGCCAGCGGTTTAGACATTAATGGCTGTGTGTTGAGTTATTTTGAGAGGACAGCAAATTTACACTGTTATACAAGCTGTACACTCACTACTTTACATTGTAGCAAAGTGTCATTTCTTCAGTGTTGTCACATGAAAAGATATAATAAAATATTTACAAAAAAATGTGAGGGGTGTACTGTATAAAAGATCCCCCTGTATCACTTCAATATAGAATATTTTCTTGGTTTCTGAATAATTGGAGTAAACTTAGCTCCGCTGTGACTCTGTATTCAAAAATAACTGGACATGGTCCTGCCATTTGCTACATTATTCTTTAATTTATTGACATTGGTGGTTGTGTCGCGACACATGGTGCAGCACGAATGTTGTTACATCAGGAGTGTACAGCATCACATTACCTCCCACGCCTTCACAGACAGAGGAATATGGAAGGATGTTGAGTATGGACATGTTTTCGTGTTTGTTTGATCTTGCCACAGATGGTGATTATGCAAGCCGAGTCAGTTCTCTTTTTGTGTATATTAGTACAAGAAGCTTTCCTCCGGCTGCAGAGTTTAAAAACAAATTAACTGAGCAAGTTAAAAAAAAAAAATCTGCCTTCTGTACATTTCAACATACTCGGAAGCATACCAAAATATACCGTATCTGTTGTGCAGAATTGGGAAACAAAACACCTGTATATTGGTCACAGAGCAAAGCTGCTAGTTTTTTTGTTTTCCTTTGGTTTTAGGCCCCTTTCACACTGGGGCGATTTGCAGGCGCTATTGCGCTAAAAATAGCGCCTGCAAACTGACCCGAAAGTGCCACTGCTTTGTCTCCAGTGTGAAAGCCCCGAGGTGCTTTGCAGTGGTTTTTAACCCTTTCTCGGACGCTAGCGGGGGTAAAACCGCCCCGCTAGCCGCTAAATACCGACGGTAAAGCGCCGCTAACAATAGTGGCACTTTACCACCGACCCCGCCCCAGTGTGAAAGGGGCCTTTAGAGTATATCTATGGTCAAAATGTAAAATCATTTATTCATTTCCACATTGTATTTTAATTATTTATAGCCTACTCTTATTAATCTGAAAGATCTTTTGAGTTTCTGAGCTTACTTTGTGATCCCCACACATTTGCTGCTTGAATTCTGTGACACGTAGTCACTATGCCCTATTGGTAGACACTGTGCTGTGTCACACATTTCACAGAACCTGCCTTCTGACCTACAGAGGTGCTGAGAGGAGGAGTTTCAGGAAGGGGAGTGAGTAGAGGAATCATTGTTTGCAGGCAGCAAGGTACCATGGGATATGTAGTCAAAGGTGGTTATTGGAAGCATACCCTCCATTGGTATATGTCTTTATCATTGTGAACCTAAACCGATTATAGGGTCTCCGCTCCGGCCCTCCATTCGATGTGTTCCACTGAGGGTGCAGATCAGGCTAGGAGTTCATCTTGACTTCGTGTAATCCACAGAACAAGTGGAAAAAAATCTCAGCCACCACACACACCATACAAGCCTGGCGTATAATAGGTGATGGCAGCCGCAGCCTAACTCCATCCTGGTCATACCTCCCGACGTGTTTCACCCCACCCATGGGGCTGTCCTTATCATTGTCACCTGTCCTGGACTGTTTGGTGTGCGCCAGACACGGCATAGAGAGCCGGAGCTGCTTGCTCTTCTCCCTCTGCACATCAACAACCAAAGCCACCCCCCCTTCCCGCTCAGCTGAGAGCAAGAGGGAGGAGAAGGAAGGCTGTTAACCCTGCATTTGCCAGGTTTAAAGAGGTTATTAAGCCTAAACTTTTTTCATACCTTAATGCATTCCTTGCATTAAGGTAAAAAATATTTAGGGAACAGTATCCCAACTCGCTCCCCCTCCCCTTATTACATGCCTGAGCCCCCATTCGATCCATTGCTGTGCCCATCTGCAGCTCTTCTATCCCCCCACTTCCATGTCTCAGTCTTTACTGAGGCAGCAGGAGCAATTGGCTGGAGTAGGGGGACAGGGCCGAGTCTAGCTGCCTGTGTCTATAGAGGGGGAGGAGCAAGGTGCGTGCTGGTGGGGGAGCCGAGAAGAGGAGGTTCGGGGCTGCTCTGTGCAATTCCATTGCACAGAGCAGGCAAGTATAAACCTATTTGTTCTTTTTTTAAAGAACAAAAAATAAACATGCATTTACAATCATTTTGACAACCACCAGGCAGCTTTCCCTGAGGCTTTCCAAACAAAAACAAAGAAAAGTTTCCAGCTCAACTTGCCAGCCTGCCATAAACAGAATTGGCCTGTCTAACAGTTTGCATTAAAAACATGCGTGACACCCCAGTATTATCTGCAGTCCTAACTCTTTACATTTTGAGAGCCTCCATAGTAGGAGCACATACATAGTAATAGATAGATTGAGGGCAGGCTTTCATGCAGGGAGCCCACTCCTCTCTAAAGGCACAGGGGTGCACTGGACACCCAGTAAATAGCACAATGGAAACAGAGGTGCCCAGTGCACCCCCTCACAAAATAACCAGTGGTACAAACAAAGGGCAACTGCCCCCACCTATAACTGGCCTTAACAGCAAGGAGCTCATGGAAGGGCAAAACATGTCAAACAAGGGAGGAGTGGGCTCCGTCCAGGCAAGACTGCCATCAATCTATCCATTACTATATATGTGCTTCTACTATAGAGGCTCTCAAAATTTATAGAGTTGCAGATAATACTGGGGTGCCTTGACATGGCCTCTGCAGCTTAGGCATGTATTTGCGAATGTGTACAAACTAAACCCCTGTTTTTAACATGAACTGTTAGGGCAATACAGTTTGTTGCAGTCTGGCTGGTTAGTTGAGCTGGGAATTTTTCCTTGTTTATGTTTGACATGCGTTGCCCTTCCATGTGCTCCCTGCTGTTGAGGCCAGTTATAGGTCGGGGCAGTGGCCAATTGTTTGTACTACCTGTGTGGTGTGTTCTCTGTACAGGCAGAGACAGGCATATGAGCCCTTTGCCAGGTCACCGGAAGATGGTCCACGTCCTGTATGCTAGGTTCAATGTGGAGGCGACCAACTCCAGCAGTTTTATTAATTGGAAACAGCCACAATCCATTTTGTGAATCCGGTGTGCAACTCGGACAGTTTCTGTTTTACTATGGAAAATAAACAGGTGCATGTGGTGCAGATGGACTTAAAAAAAGATTTATCTGCTTTGTTAATGTGGCGCACACTAATTGTTCCAGTTTCCAGCTCAATTATAATGGCTCAGGAACGATCTCCTTCACAAATACAGCTGTCGACACTGTATGACCTGTATGTAGCCTCAGCTGCTTACAGTAATACTGCGCTGTGATCGGGCAGCAAAACTGGGACTTCCTGTCCTGCTCCTGGAAAATCAAGTCATTCTGAGCAGTGCTCATCCATTCATAGAACGCCTTGCATTTTCTGAATGAATACAAGGCTTCCTCTGGTTGGGAGGTGGGCACAGAAGATGTCACTATTTTCTCTTAAGACAATCAGAGGAAGCTTTGTAGTCATTTGAAAAATACAAAGCGTTTTGTGAATGGCACTCAGCCGGGCTTGTTTTTGTTTTGGGAATGGGACGGCAAGTCCACGCCCCGATGCCGGAACACAGTGCTGTATATTGTATGTCGCCGATGCTCCATACAATTGATACAGCGCTGGCAACTGTTAGTGAAGGTAATAGTTTGGTTTAAAAAAAACTATTTTAAGTTCACTAAAACCTGGAGTTGGGCTTTAAGATTTAATGTTTTGTTCTATGTACAGAATAAAAGGAAGTTGGCACAGGTGTGAGCTGAACCTTCAAAGTACCCAGTTTCCAGAGCTCTTCATCGAATCCCAGGTGAAGTGGAAATAAAGATACATATACAGGGACTGAAAGATTAAGGATATTTAGCCGTCCTTTAAACAAGTGGAATAAGGGAAACGTGCCTCAAGGTTTATTTTTTCCTTTAGCCTTGTTAATCCACAATGACAGGAAGTTTGACAGATGAGCTTTGGGAGGCTTTGCTCCCATCTATGAGCATGCTGTGCCATGTCAGATGTGATTTGCTCTGTTTAGCTTTCAGAATGCATAGTGCTGGAAATGCAAGGCAGATATACAGAATGCTCACTCCCAACATTCATTTAGAGCAGGGGTCTTAAATTAGAATTCACGGGGGTCCAGTTTGTAAAACTTTTCTATGGCAGACATCCGAATTTCTGTGACAGTCGCCACTCTACTTCGCTGTCCTCAGCCCCCTCCTTAACAAGTGTCCCCTTTACCCATCCCGGTGTCCCCTTTTCCCATCCCGGTGTCCCCTTTTCCCATCCCGTTGTCCCCTTTTCCCATCCCGGTGTCCCCTTTACCCATCCCGGTGTCCCCTTTTCCCATCCCGGTGTCCCATTACCCATCCCGGTGTCCCCATTACCCATCCCTGTGTCCCCATTACCCACTACGGTGTCCCCATTACGGTGTCCCCTTTACACATTACGGTGTCCCCTTTACCCACCACGGTGTCCCCTTTACCCACCACGGTGTCCCCTTTACCCACCACGGTGTCCCCTTTACCCACCACGGTGTCCCCTTTACCCACCACGGTGTCCCCTTTACCCACCACGGTGTCCCCTTTACCCACCACGGTGTCCCCTTTACCCACCACGGTGTCCCCTTTACCCACCACGGTGTCCCCTTTACCCACCACGGTGTCCCCTTTACACATCGCGGTGCCCCCTGCACTCATAGCCACCCTCTCCTCCTTTACGTGAGAGTCCCCCTTTCATCATTCAACCGCCCCTGCACAGTCCAGCCAGGGCAGAGGCACATAGCAGCTGGGTGTTCTGTGGTCTCCTGCCCAGCTGCTGCCATCATCCTCACAGCGGGCAGAGTGGGAGATGCCGCATATCGGGACAGAGGGTGAGCTGCTCAACCCGTTATATTAACAAGCGGGTGATAACAGAATCCTACCCTTTGTCCTGATATGCAGCACCTCCCCCCCAACCACTGAGAGGATGATAGATGGGGCGGGCGGGAGACGAGAGAAAAAAAGAACACCCAGGTTGATAAGTGGCACGGCCGCTCAGTCCGGGTCTGGACCGTGGTCGACCACTTGGTGGATTCTGATTAAGAGGAAACTATACTGTACTATATTCTAAGAAAGCACATGTTATAATATTTACATTATAGTATCTTTCACATTTGGTTGCTAACCTCTAATTTGGTTCTTGTATTTCATGTACAGATTTACAAATCCTCTTTCTCCCACATTTGTATATAAGGTAATAGGATTAGATGTCCTGCTCAAAGTGGTTGTAAACCTCAGCTATGAAATATGAATAAAGCATATTATTATTATTATACATGATTTGTATAGCACTGACAGTTTTCGCAGCGCTTTACAACATGAGGGCAGACAGTACAGATACAATTCAATACAGGAGGAATCAGAGGGCCACCCTGCTCATTAGAGCTTAAATTTCATCTATAGTGTATATACTTGTCTCAATCCAGAACACTCGGTGTTATTTCTGCCTGCTGCTTCATTCCTCTGTTATCAGCATGAGTCACTTCTGACAAGTTTTCCAAATCCCAAGAGATAAAAAGTGACAGGAGGGAACTTCAGCACTCAGCCTGTGATTGACAGACTCAGCTCTTTTCCTGTGTAAAAGGGAGGGGGGTGTCCTTCCAATTAGGTCTCACTTAGATCTGCAGAGTGTAATTTCTGAAAGTCCAGACATGCTGTATAGATTCTGAACTTTAAACCGCTGTACAGAAGAGATAGTTGCAAATAAACAGGTTCAACTTATGTAGGAGAATTTGTTTCATCTCCATTCATTATTTGAGGCCGGTCACTTCACTGGGTTTTATGTAAGGGTTTAGACCACTTAAAGTTGAACTTTTGCTAAAATGTTCTCCTGTTAGTTTTGGGGGAAGGATTAAGGGCCGGTTCACACTGGTGCGATGTCTGTGCGATGCGAATTCAGCCATACAAACTGTATGGCTGAATTCACATCACATTCGGACCGAACTCGTGCAGGACCCTTTTTTTTTTGTCTGCACCAGAATTTGATCGCCTGCGATCCGATTCCAGTCCGAATTCACAGTTGGCACTGCGATCTGTGAACCGATCTGGGGGTGTCATTAACTTTGTATTGACACCCGCAGAGGGCAGTATGAACCGCCGGCCATTCAGGTGCAATGCGGGAACCCGAACTGGATTTGCAGGGTTTCCCACATCGCACCAGTGTGAACCGAGCCGTAAGGACACTATTGGGTTCTTAAAGCTGTGTCTGTAACAGACTTTTTCCCTTGCTTTCTCTGCGATTACTGTCATAAGGAAACCCTTTCTCATAAAAAAAAAAAAAAAAAAAAAATGATCCGACTGTAGTTCCACTTAAGATTTGTTGAGATAAGATTACTTGAAGGATAACTCCACTTTCGTGGGGAAAAAATATCTCCATAAAGAGGACCTGTCACGGCCCATGCTTTTACAAGGGATGTTGTTCGTTCCTTACAACAGCAATAAAGTTGATAACAAAAATCAAGGTACAGTGTTAAAAATAACATGTTTTTTTTGTAAGTTCCCCCATGCTCATGTGCAAATGTGCACCTTAGGTCCCACGCGCATATGTAAATGGCGATCGAATTACACATGTGAGGTATTGCCACGTACATCAGAGCGAGAGCAATAATTTTAGCACCAGACTGCCTGTATAACTCTAAACTAGTAACCTGTAATAGATTTTTAAAGTGTTGCCTGTGGAGATTTTTAGGTACTGTAATTTGGTGCCATTCCATGGGCGGACAAAATTTTAAAACGTGACATGTTTGGTATCTATTTACCCAGCATAACATCTTTTATATTTTACCAAACATTTGGGTATTATATTGTGATTTTGCTTTTTGTGCACTAAGTGTATTTCTTCCAGAACAATTGCGTTTGAATAAACACTGCGCAAATATCGTGTGATAGTATGCAACACCCACCATTTTATTCTCTAGGGCCTCTGCAAAAAAAAAAAAAATATTGTTTGAGCGTGCTAAGTAGTTTTCTAGCAAAAAAAAAAATTGTTTCTTTACCTGTAGGAGGGGAATGTCCAAATTGACCCAGACTAGGTTTGGTCAGACCAAACTCAGCAGGAGGTTGTCACTCCCACTGCCATGTGGCCATATTGCGTCAATGGTGCACAATCACCCAACCCCCCCCCCCCCCCCCTTTTTGTATGTGTAGTCATGATTATGGGGTGGAAATGACCTGGTTGCAGTTATTTGACTGGGTGGCAGTGAGTGGGGTTTAGCATGATCCCAAGTTTGGACCAAATCTTGAGCTCATCCTTGATAACTCTCAAAAGAAAACAGTCGTGTTCCTAAAGTTCACAGATGGGCTCTGTCCCCGTAATTTCTGTTTTGTAAGACCAGTGTCCACTATGCCCACTATTCCCCTAGTCAGTGGTCTTGTAACATTCCCTGGGTTGTTGTTAGAGATTTGCTTTGCTGGGAGTTAACTGGTTAAGAGGAACATTATTACATATATAAAGCTAAAAATCTATAAAAAGACTGTGGTTTACTTGTTCACCCTTTAGGGATCATTTGTAAGCTCAGTGAAATGACTCCTATTTTCTAGTTCCTTTATTTCCCAGATTATATTCCTAATGACACTTTTAACCCAAGGGATGATCCCAACTATTATTTATTCTAGTTTATATTATTAATGACACTTTGAAACTGATAGATGATCCCAACTGGTTTAAATTAGCAGGCGGTAACTCAACCTACGTGGCAACAAGCATTTAGAGTAACCTTTGAGGCATCCCATTGCAGCAATCACTGGGAATCTTACCAAAAAAACCATCCACAGATGATATTTAACATTTTACCGACTCTCAAAAATGTACCCTGGGCACTCACCTACCTGCTGGAGAAATTGTGGTAGTACAGGCTCTATTCCCCATACCTTGTGGTTTTGTAATATTTGATCTGATCTCGGCTGTTTCCGAAATATCCTCGACCCCCATCTCCCACCCTGGCCCCACTTCATGTTGGTATAGAAAAACGCCCTCCCCAATCCCGTTTCGCTATTATCCATTTACTGTTTGCTGCTAAGCGAAATATCACTAGATTATGGAAACCCCCTCCATTTCTGATATTATTGCTGATCTTAACTTCCAATGTGAAATAGAAAAAATGGTCGCTGGAAAGAATACGCAGCTAGAGAAATTTGTAACTTAGTGGTTGCAATGGCTGAGACACCCGAAATGTAAAGTTCAAGTGTGAAATGGTTGTTGCTCACCTTCTGTTACTATGTTGTGCTGGTCAGGGCCAGCCCTACCTTGGGAGCCAGTGGGACCATGGGTCCTGAGCGGCACTTTCAGGGGGGCGGCAAACTGACGCCCAAGAGCAGTGGCAGAACTGCCGCCCGCCAGCCATCCCGTTCCGCTGCTTATCCCACTATGAGGGAGCCGGGCGCTGAGGTGACAGGAGTGTGCGGGCTGAACACTCGCTGCCCGGGGGGGGGGGGGCAGTCAGCGGGCAGGCCAGTCTGCAGGCGAGCGTGCTTGCTGGCCAGTCAGCGGGCCGACGGGCGGGGGAGCAGAGAGATGACATCATCCCTCACCGCCCGCCCTGCATCACTGCAGTTGTGCCCACACTGTGCAGCCGCGGACATAATCTCTCTGCTGCCTGCCTTCACTCTGGGACACAGCAAGTGACAATCCGCAGCGTGTGGCAGGTGACGTCGTGGCAAGTGACACGCTCCAGGGCTTCCACTGATTCTACATTATGGTGCATTGAACTATTTAATTCTATATTACAATGTAATAATAGAAATAATGCGCTTCAATCATCCTGACACCATAACAACCATGGCGCTGGCACTTACTTGCTTACAGTGTCAGTCTTTTTTTGCAGGCAATTTATCAGGGAAATGGCTGAACCCCCCTCCCCACCACCGCTGCCTCTGACTGAACCCCCCCTCCCCATCACCTTTGACTGAACCCCCCCCCCCCCCCCCCCACCATCACTACTGCCTCTGACTGAACCCCCCACCACCACCACTGTTGCTGGTAAATCTAACACCCTGATACATTTATTTTAGCTTTGTCATAATATAAAATAATGAATGTGGTGGGCATGAATTTTTTTTTGGGGGGGGGGGGGTCAGCATATAATTCTTGGGCCTGGCAGCACAATGTCTTGGGCCGGCCCTGATGTTGGTGTTACTCTACTTCTCTCCCTCCCCTCTTCCACCACCCTTCTCCTTCCCCTCTCTCTACTTATATAGCGCTGTCAATTTACGCATCGCTTTATATATATATATATTGTACAGTCACATCAGTCCCTGCCCCCAAGGAGCTTGTAATCTAAGGTCTATAAGGAAGGATGGGCTAATCACATGCAGTGAGACATTTTCCGGTCTGTGGCTGCACGGATTGGGAAATGTCTCACTGCCTGTGATTAGCGCTGCGCACTGTAAGCTTCCTGGCGGGCGTGGGTATGTGGGGTTGCGAACACACCTGAGCCCATTCTTATCTATAAGGCTGGGTTCACACATATGCGGCCATGCTTTCAGTGCGGGAGTCTGGTGCGGTTCTGTTCACTGGTTCAGGTGCAAATTTGTACCTGAAACAGACCCAAGATCACACAGGACTCTTTTTAAAACCTCTCTGCAGCCTCCCCAGCACATGTGTGAACCGGCTGCATTGAGAAGGCTGCCTGTTCACGTGTTATGCGAATCCGATGCCGTTCAGAGCGCATCCATTTTGCATGTCTGTGAACCGAGCCGGACTCACTTTCATATACTAAGGTCAATTTAGACAGGAGCCAATTAACCACCAATTAACCAACCACCATTAACTACCAGCATGTCTTTGGAGTGTGGGAGGAAACCAGAGTACCCCACGCAGGCACAGGGAGAACATGCAAACTCCCTTTGAAAGTAAGGCTGGGTTCACACCTATGCGAATTTCTTCGCATCCAATTCGCATAGAAGGAGAATGTGACCTGCTCTCTACGGAGCCGGTTCACATATCCCTGGGGCAGCTGCGGAGTGGCTTTGGCTCCGTTTCAGGGCCGAATTCCGGCAAAGATTCAGCTCTGATTCCTCCCTGAAACGGAGAAGAGGGACGCACAGCGTTCCTGTCATATCCGCGGCCGTTTCCAGTGTGAACCAAGCCTTATACTGTGGGAGTATTTCACCGAAAAGTTACTTTTTATTGCAGAGGATGCCTAAAATCTGATTTGTATCTTAGTTCAGACTTCTGGGGAAATCGGCCAATCACACAAGCAGAACATTTCTGGGGGGCGTTCAGTACACCATCTTTGTATAGAACGCCTCAATTTGCCATATTGCATTAAATTTTACAAAAAAATTATAGCACTGCAGATTGAAAAGGAAAGATAGTTTTTAATAACATTCTGTTACAATATGGTTAGTGTAACGATTGTAAATGCCATTTTTATTTTTACTTTTCTTTCCAACGAAAGTAGATTTACACTGTAAATTGCATTGTAGAAGGTTTGGTATTTGGTCTTTAGGAAACACTAAGGAATAGTTTATTTCCTTACTATATTAATAGGCAGTATCAACTCATAGGGGGTCATCAAGGAAAACATTTTTACTAAAACATCTGATTCATTGCTTGTGTTCATTTTTGCATCACAGTTGATCACCTGTTAACAGTCTACAAGTTTCTCGGTGTAAAGCCTTTAAATTATTGTCTAAACCTCAAAAGAAATGAGCACAGATGTGGTTTGATTAAAAGCAGAAGTAAAGTTTTTCTTGACTTCCGTCATTGCCATTATTGTCTTGCCTCCTTCACATGAACAGTTCTAAGCTCCAGCTGCATGTCATGTCGGCACAGCTTTAGCGCACACTTTCTTTTTCTTTTTTTCTTTTTTTTTTTTTATACTGGTGTTCTCAAAAGCAGAATGCCGTGGGGTAAATTTATTGAAGTGCCACTGATTACAATAAAGCATGTAGGATCCAGACATGGTCAGGTAAGAGAATAACCAAGAATTTGTTTTAGATTAATTATTTCCATTTACATTGTTAAAAGATGACTTTTAGTACTTTGCATAGAGTGAAAATATTTCAATGGTAGTTTTTGCATCTTATGCAACTTATCTTTTGCATCTTATAAATGTTGTCATGTTTCTAGTGCATTGTGTCCGGTTGTCATGTCCCCACTTGGGTCCAGTGTTCAGTTCTACAAATATTAGAAACATTTGAAGTACAGTCCCATCCGTCCCAAAAAAAAAAAATGATTTTGCTTGCAAAACTTTTAAAATTGTAAATGCATATTTATATAATGTAGCCTGGATCCTCTGTGTTTTTTTTTTTTTTGCAGATTGGATTGGAGGTAGGAGGTTATAAACGGACACAAGTTTGTTTACTTCTACCGCTCCATAGAGGTGAATGGAGGTTACAATTGGGTCTGCCTGAAAAACGGACAGGCAGACCGATTTGATCTGATCGTGTGAAAGGGTCCCAAGGCTGCTTTCACACTTGTGCGCTGCGGTTTACCTGCAACAAAGTGCACCTGTGGCTTTCCTGCGGGTTAGCTGTACTTTGCCATAGACTTCTATTATATCCTGCAAATGTGGTGCACTTTCTGAAACCAAAACCAACCAAACCTCCTGCATTAAGACCCCTTTCACACTGGAGCGTTTTGTAGGCACTATATCCTTAAAAATAGCACCTGCAAACCGCCCTAAAAAAGTTGCTCTATTTACTCCAGTGTGAAAGCCCGAGGGCTTTTCACACTGGAGCGTTGCGCTGGCAGGACGTCAGAAAAAGTCCTGCCAGCAGCTTCTTTGGAGCGGTGAACTCACTGCTCCTTCCCATTGAACTCAGTGGGGCAGTGCTGTCATACCGCCGGAAAAACGCTGCTGCGGCGGCGTTTTGCGGGCGGATCTAACCCCTTTTTGGCCGCTAGCGGGGGTTAAAACCGACCCGCTAGCGGCCGAATAGCGCAGGTAAAATGACGCTGATTCCTGGGCGCCGACAGTGTGAAAGGGGTGTAAAACCCGCAGGTATTAACAGAAGTCTATGGCTCAGTGCAGGTAACCCGCAGGTGCACCTGTGGATCAGTTTGAAAGCAGCCTAGTAACCACTGCAGAAAAATACACTGTGGTTTTATTATATAAACAGACCTTTAATAATAATCTTCTATTCAGGTATCTCCCTTGCTAGAGGTATTGTCGGCTGTTGCTGTCCCAGGCCGCGTGCAATTAGTATCAGTCCACCTGTGACCGGAACTGGCGCTGTACAGGAAGCCTCGGCTTATGCGGCTCTGCTCCCTTTGCTGCCGCTTGCTTTCTCTAGTGCCGGCTCCATTCACAACACGGATGCTCTGGGATGGCGGGTCGTGAACCCGCAATCTGGGCTTTGCCGTCCCGACATCCCAGAGCAGGAGGTCGTGGGCCACATGTGGCTTGCTGGCCAGTGGCTGGGCACCCCTGTTTTACAATATAGAGACAGTTACAGTTCAATTCAAAACAAGAGGGTTAGGAGGGTACAATCAACAAGGAGAGTCAAGTGATACAACTGGTAATAACTGGGGATGAGTCGATGGAGAAATGTAAAAGTTCAGTTGTACGGTGGAAGCAAGGTAGGCTTTCCTGAGATTGTCCAAAGGCAGATATAGGCGATAGCGAACAGATTTGAGGTAGAGAGTGCCAGAGGATGGGAGAGACTCTGGAGAGGTCCTGGAGGAGATGCAGAGAGAGCTAGAGACCAGAAGATCTTGGGAGGACCAGAGCGGTTGGTTTGAAATATTTTAAAATGTTACATCTATAAGATATTTTATAACTGCACTAATATGCCATTGTTAGTGGTGTGTGCTCACCGACATTGTTATAAACACCTGTATCTTTAAGAAAATTTGTATTATTTTTAGGAAAAGGAGAAAGACCGAGATAAAACAAAAGAGAAAGAAAGGGAACCCAAGGAAAAAGACAAAGATAAGAAGACAATCAATGGACACATGTTCAGCTCTACACCTATCGTCGGTCCATTTAGTTGCAACCACTGTACAAAAAGCTTTAATAAAGATGGCTATCTGTGTTCAAGTAAGTGCTCCAGTGCGTATACATGTGTACTGTATAGCCCGTTAATGAGTTGGTGTCCGGTTTGGTTATGGTTTCATTTAAAGGAAGTGATTGCTTAATGTACTTGTTTGCATTTCTTCTTTACAGAAGACCACACACACAACTTTTTTTGCTGTTTTATATCTCCCTTTAAATCTCTTATTTGATTATCATTTTCACTGTGCATTTTGTTGATCACAATTGTATGTATGCTTATTTTTTTTTTTATTTTACATCCCGTAGTGGCAACTTAAAGTGGTATTACATTCCAAAACAAAATTGTAATATAAGGTGGCATAAAAAAAGTTTGTGAACCCCTTGGAATTGGTTTTCTACAGTAATTTCCATAAAATGTGTTTTGAATTTTTGACCGTTCCTGCTTACAAAACTGCTTCAGCTCAGACACATTTGCACGATGTCTGGTGTGAACGGTTCTCTTGAGGTTATTCCACAGCATCTCTATGGGATTAAGGTCTGGGTTTTGACTGGGCCACTCCAAATGGTTTGATGACACTTATCTTGACATAAGAGGTAGTGCTGCACTTTTTTATTTGATTTAGCTGTTGGTGTGGGAATCCACATCAGTGCCTGGCAGCTACCTGCACTTGAGAATATATAGTTTGAATTTAATTCACTTGTGGCTTAGGCATAGTAGTGAGGTGATTAATTAAAAAGAGTAAAGCCTGGTACACACTGACCCTTTTTTTTTTTTTTTTTTATGCATTCAACCCAGCGGGTTGAACGCAAAAAAAAGCTGACCACTGTTCTAACGTTAGTACAGCAATTTCCCCTGCTGGGGTGTTGTGTTCTGACAGAGGGATGCCCCCTCCAGGACACTCCGGTCCGCGCTTTCTGTCATTGGCTGAGAGCGCTGATCGGCAACCGGGCGGCTGCTCGTTTTCCAGCATGCGTGTCCCACAGAAGCTAGCCAAAGGGCCGGCTCCCATAAACATTCAGCCCGTGTGTACGGGGCTTTTTGACTTTAATTTGTTAGTCCAGTCCATGTAAATCTTCTAGTCCATCTAACACTACCCTCTCCCCAGAGCGACAATGCTGCTGTCCAAAGGCGACTGTATTTCTCCTCGATCCAGATTGTAGACATCCTAAGCCCTTGTTCACACTGTCGCGGCTTGCATACAACTTCTTTAACAGTCAATGCAAGTCGTGTTGAAGTCGCACCAAGTAGTGCAGGAACCTTTTTCTAAGTCGGAGGGAATTGAGTCGCACCGATTAGAACAGTTCCTTTGCAACTAACGGGGCGCAACTTGTCAGGTGACTTTGAACTCTCAAGTCGCATGACAAGTCGCGGGAGTGATCACAGGTGAAAATTAAAAGGAAAAAAAAAATCCTAAAAATATAATGCAGCAACCACACTTAAGGATTGGTAAGCTGCAATATTGAATTATTATTTTGGAGGTTAATACTTCCTTTACTAATTCTTGCAACTTGCACACACATTTTTATGTGGTGGACAGTGCGCAATAACTTTGTAGATGATACATGATGGCTGCCTGATAACAATATGATGCAATGAAATGTTAGTGCCCGTGATTCAGGTAAATTAAAAAGTCTGTACATAATGTAAGAAGGTAAGGTATGACTGGTGTTATGCAACCGTTTATTTCATGTGTATTTTTAGACCTAATTTGCTGGCTGTTGGTAATCGTTAAATTCTCTAGGTTAGAGAACTCCTGTGGTATGACAGTGATATTAAATGTTTGATAAGGGGGGTGTTATTTTATATTATACAGTGTAAATCATATTTATTCAGCTTTCATTAGTGGACACAGGATCAATAGAATTTTATGAGGCAATTGGATTGTAACACTGGAAAACAAAAAAGCCATTGGACAGTCAGGCATAACCCCTCACGTTCCTGTCATGCTTCCATTTTGCTAGTGTCCTAGGGCAGAGATCTCCAAACTTTTTTAACAAAGGGCCAGTTTACTGTCCTTCAGAGTATAGGGGGCCGGACTGCGGTCAGTGGGAGTAAAAAAAAATTGCATTCTGCCTGTGGTCAGTAAGAGGAGGAACTGTGCCCCATAATGGGTATTAGTGATAGGGGAACATACAGTAGGTGTGCGCACAGGGTGTGCCAAGCAGATTCCCCCTGTTTAGACACCTGATATTTCACCAAATCGAGGCTCCTAAAAAATAAATGGTAAAAAAATAATAATTAAAAAAAAATTGTAAAAAATAAAATAATATAAATAAAAACTGACACCATCCACTGGCCTACTCACACCAGTCTCTGCACTAATGACACCGTCCAGTGCTCTACTGACATCATCAGTATATAAACGCATAAACACACATATGTTTGAGCTTTGGAGTGCACACCCTAATGTAAGGGTGTCCAAACTTTTTTTCAAAGGGGGCCAGATTTGATGAAGTGAACATGCGTGAGGGCCGACCATTTTGCATGACATTCTTTGAACCAATAAAATTCGGTCTACGTGTGTTCGTCCGAGCACTAATACACTGCCCTTTTGTTTGTGGCCCCCAACAAATCCCCGAGCGCCGCTCAGGACTAAGGATGAGCTTGGGCGTGTTATTTGGATATACTGATTTATCGGTGTATTTCACGCACCTTCACTTTAAGAGGGAAGTTTCCAGAAAAAAAAAATTGAAATCAAGAACTGTGAAGCAAAATAAGGGTCAGTGCCCATCAATGCAGCCTCACCATTGGCACGAATGCAGCCTCATCACTGGCATGAAGGCAGCCTTACCATTGCCATTAGTGAAACCTGATCGATGTCCGTCTGCAGCCTCAGAGGGGACGGGGGGGGGGGGGGGTGGGACGAGCGCCAACAGATTACATACAGGAAATTCTCCTGTTCTCTCAGCTGTCTCTTTAATACAAGGTCCCACCTCCTATGATGGACAGAACAGTCGTCCAATGGCAGCCCAGGAGACGGGGGGACTTCCTATTACAGAGGCAGCCATGTGAACAGGAAATTCTCACTGTATGTATTCTGTCAGCGCTCGTCCTGCCCCCTCCTCCGATGTATGTGTGTATATGTATGTATATATATATATATATATATATATAAATTTAAATAGGGGTATGTATCTTTTGTGGCCCCTGTGGTGCTTGGGGATACCTTGGGGGCCACAAAAGATATATTTAGCCAAATTACCAGTGGGGCCATTTGAAACTGGAATGCAAGCCGCAATTGGTCCGTGGGCCAGACTTTGGACTTGCCTGCCCTAATGCAATAGGCTATGTACACCTATGGATAGGAATAATGCCTTACAGACAATGAGAGCTAATGTGAGAAGGGTTGAGGCAGTGTCTCAGTCCCAAATTCGTATGTACAACACAGAAAAAAAAAACGTTTTGCCCACGGGACTTTTAAAGAGTCGCACCTCAGACAGTAAATGTAAAAATATGAATTTTTTTTTTAATATCTTACATTTAAAAACATATGTACCACAATGATTAAGAAGACATAAATGATGAACATGAATGGTGCTGCATAGAGTTCATATGAAAAAATTAGATATGCAGGACCTGAAAACACCAGATACCCCAATTAATCTAGAGTTGCTGCGCGAATGATCTCTACACGTTTCGCAAAGTAATACTCGCTTCCTCAGGAGAGGCGCAGGTATGTATCTTGAGATAAAAATGAATCAATGAATAAAAATAATAAGAAACAAAAAAAATTGTGTAGCAATATGTATGGTAACATACAGAGGGTCACCCCCGGGCGTGTCCAGGGGTCAACTCCTTTTCCCCATGGGAGCTGTGAAGGGGCGGGGAGATGGTAACGTGGTGTGTGTTCACAGATCTGACATCCTGGTGGTCGATGTAAATGTAACCAAAGGAAAGAAAAAACGCCGCACACCTGAAAACATATGGTGGTGTTTAATATATGGGTAAAAATGCGCTAATGACAAGGAGGAAAAATCAGTACCTTGGTATCCCCATCAATGTTGTGTTTATTTTGTCACATTTTGGGATTTTTCTATCTTTATTGGTGACACACACACACTTTTTATCACTTCACTGATTTTTCCTCCTTGTCATTAGCGCATTTTTTACCCATATATTAAACACCATTATGTTTTCAGGTATGCGGCGGTTTTTCTTTCCTTTGGTTGCATTTACATCGACCACCAGGATGTCAGATCTGTGAATACACCACATTCTTACCATCTCCCCGCCCCTTTACAGCTCCCATGGGGAAAAGGAGTTGACCCCTGGACACGCCCGGGGGAGACCCTCTGTATGTTACCATACATATTGCTACACATAAGCGTGCCTTCTTTATCCAACCGGATTACCTTTCTGGCGAGAGTTGACCAGCATTTGGCACTACCTGTAAGTGACAGATGTTGAGATATACTCATACATACATGGCTCTCCTCCTGCCCTTTCCCCCTACTACCCCTTCCTCCCTTTTTAATTTTTTTTGTTCATTATTATTATTCATTTTTATCTCCAGATACCTACCTGCTCCTCTCCTGAGGAAGTATTACCTAGCGAAACGCGTATAGATCATTCACGCAGCAGCTCTAGATCAATTGGGGTATCTGGTGTTTTCAGGTCCCGCATATCAAATTTTTTCATATGAACTCTATGCAGCACCATTCATATTCATCATTTATGTCTTCTTTATCATTGTGGTACATATGTTTTTAAATGTATGATAATTAAAAAAAAAAAAAAAATCATATTTTTACATTTACTGTCTGAGATGTGACTCTTTAAAAGTCCTGTGGGGCAAAAGTTTTTTTCTGTGTTGTACATACGAATAATGCCTTATCATTGGTGTCGGTGGATGGAATAATGCCTCATCGGTGTCAGTGGAAGGAATAGTGCCCCCTCATCCATATCAGTGCGATGAATTCCCAAGGACCAGATAGTCATGCAAAACGCCACATCCAACCTGCGGGCCGCAGTTTGGAGACCACTGTCCTAGGAGAATAGATGCATTTTCTTCATTTTTTTTTTCTTTTTTTTTTTTTTTTAATCTGAGGTTTCCTGTAAAGTACAACCTGCCTTCCCATTTCACTATCTTTTGGTGGTTTCAGTTAACCATTGTACAGACCTGAATTCCACATAAGACTTTTTTGTTTATTTACCCATGCATTTGTCATACTTGGCCGATTCCCATGGAAGCTGGAAATTATTTTAGCAGGCACCACTACTACAGTGGTTGCTACTGGTTTCTGGGTCCGGAGGTTGCTTCCTCAGTACAGGTGCCATTCCCCAACGCCTATACACCCCCCCCCCCCCTTTTTGGACCATTAGACTGAAATCTAGATTCCTTGCACCTGGTCATGTCACCTTTATCCAGACACTGGCCACGTTATCTGTGCTTCTCTTCCGCGTCTCTCACCTAGACAACAATTACGTTTCAATGCTGTACTGTGCACTCTGCAGAGTCATCAGATACAGAACAACATCCCCCATCTTATGGTGAGGGGAACAAAGGAAGGTGTTCTGTAGTCATAATACATTTCCTAGGGTGCCAACTCTGCTCCTTCATAGATACAGTAGAGCTAGTTTTGTCACCCTGAAACAGGGAGTATGTTATTGTCAGGATCACCAGTTCAAAATAAAGCCTGAAAAAAGAAAACTAATGCAGCCATCTAAATATTGATAAGCTGCAAAATATTACGTTTTTTTTTTTTTTAGGTTTAGATACTTTAAATTTCATTGATGCTTGTTAACACGTTGGCACCGGGCCGCACGCAAATATGCGGCCTCTCGCAGGTGTGCCTTGGTGCTGAGTGGCCGGATATTTGTGTGAATTGGTGGTATACAGCTGTGCTGAGAGCGCGCTCCCGGCACAGTTTCCTGGCGGCTAACAGGAAGCTTGCAATCGTTGCTTGCTATCGGGGGGGGCTTTTCGATCATATGACAGCCAATCAAGGCAGTCACATGATCGTAAACCACGCCCCTGCCTTCCGGCACCCTAAACCCCTTAAAGAACCAGGGAGGCGCTGGCTCAAAGAGGTTAAAAGAAAAGTATGAGTTTGCAAAAACAAAAAAACAAACCCACACATACTCTCCTCCATGCTGCAGCTGTCACACGTCAGCTCTAAGCCCGAGAACTGAACGATCACATAACCGCTGCTCACACTCTGTTCTGCTCCTCCAGCGCTCACTGGAGCGCAGGAAGGGGCGGCTGCAGCTGTCTGTGGCTATCAGCCACGTGCTAAGAGACGGTCCAACTGTAAATCAAGCAGCTTGATGATGGATCCCGACAATATTGTTAGGATCCTTCCATAGCCTGGAGCAGTTCTGCCACGTCAGCTGATAGTGGGTAAAAGCCCGCTATTGGCTAATACTGGGTCACAAGAGAGCAAAAGTAAGAGAGAGAGCAGTGACCCACAAGAGAAGTATGGCCAAAACCGCTTTGGCTACACTTCTCTTTCAAGTATTTAGCATAACGTGTTCTCAGGAAAGGATGCTCAGGACGTCTTGTTTGTGTGAAATAGGCATCCTGCTTCTGAAGTTGTTTAGTATAATGTTCATTAGTCAGAGTACATTGCAAAATTGGTCACTAATTGTGGATTCGATGTACAACATCCCTCCAGTTGACATTGATGACTATGTTGTGAAGTGTGGAGCTAAAAAAATCCCTGTGTTGCTTTCTGTGGAATCATCTGCATTCCATTCCTTGTATACATACCATTTCACCGAGTGCTCCTCCTTCTTTAACTATTCGTGAAGTGTGTATACATGGTACAAGCAGTTGGCACTGGAAGGGATAGCTAACACCTGTTCTACTGCACTCGGCTCCGGTGACGGTGGCACTGAACTACAATACCAATGCGGATTTTTCACCTCTACACAACACGTAAGTGCCAACCTTATTTTATATAATTTTCTAACCTAATCTGCTAAAGACCCATTGGAGCCAGTTCACGAAGAGATAAATACCACATACATTTTTGAACTAAAATAACGTATACGGTATTTATCGCAGAACATGCATTATTTACTGAATGTGTTACATATTTATTTTGCGATATTTATTACTTAAATTTTGTGTTGTTTTTGGCATCCTTTCACAGTTGTTTTGTACTGCCTAACGGCAGGTGGTAAATTACGGCTTGACAACTGAGGGGTGTGTGGTGGTTGCAACCTGTCACCTCCGGGGTGGGGGGGGGGGGGCTGTTGGGGTATGTAGCCTGTCTCCTGGGGGGAGGGGGATTTTGGGGTTCGTAGCCTGTCACCTCGGGGGATGGGGGGGCGATACAGCTTATCACCTGGGGAGGGGTTGGTTGCAACCTGTCACCTCCTGGGGGGGGGGGGGGCTGTTGGGGTTTGTAGCCTGTCACCTGGGGGGGGGGTGTTGGTTGCAGCCTATCAACTTGAGAAGGGGGTTTGCAGCCTGTCACCCTGGGGGGGGGGGGGGGGGGGGGATTTTGGGGTTTGTAGCCTGTCACCTTGGGGGATGGGGGGGGGGTGATACAGTTTATCACCTGGAGTGGGGAGGGGGAGTGATTGCAGCCTGTCACCTCAGGGGCGGGGGAGGGGTGGCTGTAGTGGTGCAGCCTGGGTCTCACCAGTGCTATCAGATCCTGTCCTTGGTCTCCTCCCTCCCCTTTTTCTTTGTGACTACAGAGAAGGAAGGAAGTTGCAGTCCTAGAAGAAGGGGAGTGGGCGCCCTCTGTTGATTGAACGGTGTCAGGGCAGGTTGTCCCGGCTTGCTCTGCCTGCCGCTAACCCCCGCTGCGCGGCCCAGCTCCCAGCAGGTCAGAGGCCGGTACTGGGCTGCGTACCGGAGGTTGGGGATCCCTGCTTTAGTGAATTGACTTGATTTCATTCTTTTTTTTTTGCGGTATTTACCTCACATTCGATATTTTACTTTGAATTGACTCTCTTATTATTTCATGCAATATTTCTGAAAAATAGGTCACATGACCTTCATATCACATGTGGGTAACCTTTAGTGAATTGCCCCCATTGTATTATATGTAAAGGGCACTTTTCTGTTTAGAGGTTTTGTTTTATTTGCATATTGCACACTAGCTTCTAGATGAATAATTACACTTAGACCAGATTTTGTTGTGTTTCTCGAAAGTCGATGGCTGCACATAACCACAACTAGCCGGGGAAGATGTGCGGGTAATAATCACCAGCAGGTGTTGTGTGTTCAGTGCTCAAGAGGAGCTTTGTTCGAAAGAGGAAGTTTTTCCTTATCAGTGCAACATGAAAGGCGTTTCTCTATGGGATGACCTAGCACCAAAGGCATTTTCCTCAGGATAGAAACTTGTGTTCATTTAAGAAAAACAAATCAGTGTATACGGGAGACGCCAAAGCAAAAACCTCCAGTAAAGGGATGGCTGCATTGAAAGGTAGGAAGGAACAGGCATCATGTCTTCTGCAGAATAGTTATGTACCTTTTGAACTTGGGACTGACATCGGGGGTGACGCTAAAATGCTTAAATCAAATCCTAACCCAAGAGCAAAAACGGATAGTATTGCAGCCTACAAGTCCTTAGATGTGGTGGCTGCATTAGTTTTCTTTTTTTCTTCACACTTTTCTCCGTTATTTTAACCTGTAATCCTGCTCTTAACACATTTCCAGTCCTGGGGTGACAACTGTAAAATAGGGCAGGGATGTTTTTTTAGGGTTACAGAACACATCATACAACTGGATACTAATGTTTATAGGTAACGTTCATCCAGGGAATATTCGATTGCCTCTCGGGGCATCAGGAAGGAATTTTTACACCCGCTGGAGCAAATTTTTCAGGGTAGTTGCACAAAAGGGCAGAAATAGACTTTTTTAGCTTCTACATCTGCATCCCACAGCAGCATATTTTCTCCCCCTAAACTAAACTAAACTGTTTGTTGGTATTCTAGAATTGTATTAGTCTTGGCAATATTTGAACGGTTAATTTCTCATCACATGCTTGTCATCTATAGGTGATGCATGTCAGCAAGGAGCCTCGCCTTTTTCCCCCCCCCATAACCTCAGACTTGCATTGTTGGCTAGTCATGCCTGTAAACTTTTGACCCCTTTTACACTTGTATAGCTAAAAGCATGCTTAGCACAGGAAAATGCATAGTTGCACCACTGAACCTTTCCTGCAGTTTACACACCTAAAAAATGACTCTTAAAGCCTGAAAACAAAAATGTAATATATTGCAACGTGCATGTCCATGGTTGCATCATCCTTTTTTTTTTTTTTTTTTAATGTTTTTTCTCAGTAATCCGGCCAGTAACACATTTCCTGTCTTAGGGTGTCTTCGCTCTGGATGGAGGAGAAATGGAGACACCTTTTGGACAGCGGCATTGTCAGTCTGAGGAGAGGGGAGTGTTAGATGCACTAGCAGACTTAGACTTCACTCACAAATTTAAGCTCAACTCCAGCTAACATTTTTTTAGGCCGTTATATAGCCATTTTTTTTCCCTTTTGGGATAAACTGTTAAGCTGCAATATAGTTTGTTTTTATTTATTAGTAATTATTTTTTGGGTTTATTACCACTTTAATTGCAGTACAGTTGTGAAAAAAACTTGAAATGTTTTTTTTTTGGTGACTGTTGGTTCAGGCTGTCACGGAGGCATTTTTTTTAGCTCATCTTGACTGATTTTATCATCTTGTGACGTAGTTTTTGTTTTCTGTCTGTACGTAGTGTAGCCCAGGTTGCGGTGTTGTCACTTACAAAGTGACATCTCTTGCACTGGGTCTTCCTCATTATATCCTTTAAAGTGGATGTAAACCCAATGTCATCCTTTCTACACTGCTGCCATAGGGGTTTTCTATAAGGATATACATGCCTCCTGCATGTATCTTTACCTGTCAAATGTCTCCCCTCTGTCTGTTATTAGACCTGAAAAACTGCAGATTCTGTGGGTGTGTCTGGAGCTCGGTGGGTGGAGTCGTGATGTCAGTAGACTCCCCGCCCACCTCTACACTCCCCTTGTCAATATGCATTTTCTCCTGTGTATTTCTTACACTGAACTTCTGCTATGATCTCTAACATCCAGTGAAAAGACAGGAAAGTAACCACATGACTTCAGAATGCCAAATCATGGTGAGGTGTGGAACAGCCAATCCTTGCAGGGCTGCTGAAGAAAGGAGTGGGGGAGGGAATTAAAAAATAATGCCTGTCTTAGGCTAGTGCACGAGATATGTAAATCACCTGTCACTCACAGCAAGGGGGAGGATTTGACAAAGTTTTTCTCAGTTTGTCAAGCTTTATCTCACTGAACAATAAAAGAGGATTGCTCAGAGCTGGATTAACTCTGTGTGGCAAGACTGGGCTCAAATGATAAGAAATCTTATACTCTACAGTATGATAAAAAAAAATTTCGGGTTTACATCCACTTTAAAAATATCCCTTGCAATGATCCTCTGTTCCTCCCCACAGCTAGATCGGTCCCTGCAGCTTCTTCTCCCCAGTGCTCCAGTGGTGCAAACTGAGTAGTGCAAAATTTCGGAGCCACGCAGGACCCCTTCGTCAGGCTTACACAGTGACATCTCTTGCACTGGGTCTGATTAATGAAAGGATGATAGAAGTTCCTCCAGGCAGACAGTCCACAGCAACCAAATTCTTCCCCATTAAATCCGGGAGAATGAAAAGGAGATTGTGATGTGCTGACTTGCATTAGTTCCAGCAAAGTGCAATCATACGGGTTGGTAGATTACAGGAAGAAATACTACTGAGAACGTAACCCTTGTGTTGATTTCAGGCTGTTTGGCATTAATCGCAGTTACCATCAAATCATTACTGGAAATTCTGTCATATCTGGTTTGTGTACACAATGTATATGATGAGTCAGAATTTGAGGGGGGGGTTGCAAAGAAAACAGTTCAGCTAGAAGACCTGCATTGCAACATAGCCATGTCCTTTTCTTACAATAACCTGATGTTAAGTCTGGAAGTGTCAAGACATGCAAACTTCAAAAAAATGGTTTGCTAAATTGGGCTTCATGCAATGAGAATGTGTACAATGGGTGATTCGCTCAGCCCTTTGTTGCTGGAAATTTGCCATTTTAATGCTGTGCTCTTTATGTGCTCCATATTTGGACCCTAGCTGTTAAAGCCCAACTAAAAAAATATACCTTGCAATGATCCTCTGTTCCTCCCCACTGCTAGATCGGTCCCTGCAGCTTCTTCTCCCCAGTGCTCCAGTGGTGCAAACTGAGTAGTGTAAAATTTCGGAGCCACACAGGGCCCCTTCATTGGGCATGCCTGACGAAGGGGACCTGCATGGCTCCGAACCATTGCGCTACTCTGTGATGTGACCTTTCTTCAATTAAAAAAAAACAAAAAAAAAACGCTTGGACTTAATTGAAGATCTGCGGTGTGCTGGCGAGTATTTACAGTGGGGAGGGAGAGTCCACCGCCAGAGCATTGGGGAGCGCCATCTGCTGGAGAAGCGGAGGATCAGGTAAGTAAAAATTGTTTCTCCTCTTCCCTAGACGAAATGGGGTTGATTTACTAAAGGAAAATAGACTGTGCACTTTGCAGTTGCTCTCTGCAATTGCAGTTGCGCCAGAGCTTAGTAAATGAGGTAAGGCTTCACTTTCCAAATAGGTACCCAATCTAGTGCAAGAAAAATTGCACCTCGGGAAAGCAGTTAACAAAACCCTGAACTTAAAAAAAAAAAAAAATCTTAACAGTTTCCTCCATCCATGCTACACTTTTCCGATGGATGACTCTCCCACAGCTATTGTATTTTGGCAGCTGGCACCGCTAGCTATCAAAGTACCCGAACAGTGCCTGCATTTGATTGGATGCAGATGCTCTTTGGCTGACCGTTTTCCACCAGTTCCTTTAAATTTTTCAATCAAAGGATGTCAGCCAGGGGATGGCCAATGGGCCTTCCCATGGGAGCTCATTTCAACCAGGCCATCAGGAACTGGATGAAATTCACTCTATGTATGGTTAGCTTTAGACTAAACCACAAACACCAGGGGTATTTGTAAGTAAAGATATCCCAAGGCAAACATGCTAATATTTCCAAAAAAGAAAACAGGAGGCCATTATTTCCCAACCAATTGTTGGTTTGTTTGTGTAAGCAGAATGGTTGCCCTCACTGTCCATTTGTGGTGTCTGTAGCCTTATGGTACTTTCAGATACATTCTGTACTAGTCTAATTACAGCGTGATGTGTTTCTACTGTACATTCAGTAACTGAAGTGCTGGGTGTTGCCTTAAAAATACAAGTGTCTCCTTCACAGGCTGACATGGCTTGTGTTTATACATCATACAAAGGCCTGAGGGAAATATATGTAATTAGCCATCTAATAGATGCTTTAGAAGCATGATGCATCACTGAGCTATCTGCTGGTCATTAATAGATCTGTTCATCAGGGCAGGTAGTGTTGTTGTCTTTTCACTTCTGGCCCTGATGAAGCCGTCTTTTAAATTGTGGCAATATCCCTGTGACATGGATATATACACCATATTGTCAAAAGTATTGGGGCACATGAACTTTAATGGTATCCCAGTCTTAGTCCATAGGGTTCAATATTGAGTTGGCCCACCCTTTGTCGCTATAACAGCTTCAACTCTTCTGGGAAGGCTGTCCACAAGGTTTAGGAGTGTGTCTATGGGAATTTTTGACCATTCTTCCAGAAGCACATTTATGAGGTCAGGCACTGATGTTGGACAAGAAGGCCTGGCTTGCGGGTTCCGCTCTAATTCATCCCAAAGGTGTTTTGTCGGGTTGAGGTCAGGGCTCTGTGCAGGTCAGTCAAATTCCTCCATCCCAAACTCACTCATCCATGTCTTTATGGACCTTTCTTTGTGCACTGGTGAGCAGTCATGTTGGCATAGGAAGGGGCCATCCCCAAACTGTTCCCACAAAGTTGGGAGCATGAAATTGTGCAAAATGTCTTTGAATGCTGATGCCTTAAGAGTTCCCTTCACTAGAACTAAAGGGCCAAGCCCAACCCCTGAAAATCAAACCCACACCATAATCCCCCCTCCACCAAATGATTTGGACTAGTGCACAAAGAAAAGTCATGGGGTGGGGTTTGGACACGCAACGGTGGAGGACAAAGTTCTTTGTGTGGCACTACATACACATTTGGGGCTTTTTTTTTCATTAAAGTATTGGACTTTCACTACAATTATTTTTGTATGCCCTTTTGTACAATATTTACACATTTGTGTATACAGTGGGGCAATAAAGTATTTAGTCAGCCACCAATTGTGCAAGTTCTCCCACTTAAAAAGATGAGAGAGGCCTGTAATTGTCATCATAGGTATACCTCAACTATAAGAGACAAAATGTGGAAACAAATCCAATCACATTGTCTGATTTTTAAAAGAATTTATTTGCAAATTATGGTGGAAAATAAGTATTTGGTCAATATCAAAAGTTCATC
This sequence comes from Aquarana catesbeiana, assembly GCF_042186555.1. Lineage (NCBI taxonomy): Eukaryota > Metazoa > Chordata > Amphibia > Anura > Ranidae > Aquarana > Aquarana catesbeiana. Next base: position 34,997,834 of record NC_133326.1, read on the forward strand.
TCAATACTTTGTTATATATCCTTTGTTGGCAATGACAGAGGTCAAACGTTTTCTGTAAGTCTTCACAAGGTTGTCACACACTGTTGCTGGTATGTTGGTCCATTCCTCCATACAGATCTCCTCTAGAGCAGTGATGTTTTGGGGCTGTCGCTGGGCAACACGGACTTTCAACTCCCTCCAAAGGTTTTCTATGGGGTTGACATCTGGAGACTGGCTAGGCCACTCCAGGACCTTGAAATGCTTCTTTCGATCCAGCCACGTTTCATCTTCAATGCCCTTGCTGATGGGAGGAGGTTTGCACTCAAAATCTCACGATACATGGCCCCATTCATTATTTCATGTACACGGATCAGTCGTCCTGTTCCCTTTGCAGCCCCAAAGCATGATGTTGCCACCCCCATGCTTCATGGTAGGTATGGTGTTCTTTGGTTGCAACTCAGCATTCTCTCTCCTCCAAACACGACGAGTTGTGCTTCTACCAAACAGTTCTACTTTGGTTTTATCTGACCATATGACATTCTCCCAATCCTCTTCTGGATCATCCAAATGCTCTCTAGTAAACCTCAGATGGGCCCGGACATGTACTGGCTTAAGCAGGGGGACACGTCTGGCACTGCAGGATCTGAGTCCCTGGCGGCGTAGTGTGTTACTGATGGTAGCCTTTGTTACGTTGGTCCCAGCTCTCTGCAGGTCATTCACTAGGTCCCCCCGTGTGGTTCTGGGATTTTTGCTCACTGTTCTTGTGATCATTTTGACCCCACGGGGTGAGATCTTGCGTGGAGCCCCAGATCGAAGGAGATTATCAGTGGTCTTGTATGTCTTCCATTTTCTAATTATTGCTCCCACAGTTGATTTCTTCACACCGAGCTGCTTGCCTATTGCAGATTCAGTCTTCCCAGCCTTGTGCAGGTCTACAATTTTGTTTCTGGTGTCTTTCGACAGCTCTTTGGTCTTCACCATAGTGGAGTTTGGAGTGTGACTGTTTGAGGATGTGGACAGGTGTCTTTTATACTGATAACAAGTTCAAACAGGTGCCATTAATACAGGTAATGAGTGGAGGACAGAGGAGCCTCTTAAAGAAGAAGATACAGGTCTGTGAGAGCCAGAAATCTTGTTTGTGTGTAGGTGACCAAATACTTATTTTCCACCATAATTTGCAAATATATTCTTTCAAAAATCAGACAATGTGATTGTCTGGATTTGTTTCCACATTTTGTCTCTCATAGTTGAGGTATACCTATGATGACAATTACAGGCCTCTCTCTTCTTTTTAAGTGGGAGAACTTTTGGTGGCTGGCTAAATACTTTTTTGCCCCACTGTATGTTAGTGGTTGTTTAGCACAGATTTTTTTCTGTATTTGACAGTCTTATTGCCACTACAACACCCAACATAAATGGTTTTCTTATTGTAAGGAGTGTGTTGTTGCCATGCAATATTGACCATGTGTAAACGCTGCACATTTGCTAATGACAGATTAAAGGGAATCTCAGCCAGCTGCCAAAAGCATGATAATCTAGAGCAGGGGTCTTCAAACTTTCTAAACAAAGGGCCGGTAATCTGTCCTTCAGACTGAGGAGGGGCCGAGGTGAGGCCAATGAGAGTAGAAAATGTCCTGGTGTCATTGGGAGTAAACACTGCCCCGTTGTTGGTGTCAGTGGTAGGAACAGTGCTCCATTGTTTGTTTCATTAGAAGGAATTTTACCCCTTTCATTGGTGTCAGTGGGGGGACATATGCCCAATTGTTGGTGTCTGTGGGAAGAACTGCATGCTCCATCATTGGTTTCATTAGAAGAAATTGTGCCCCACTGTTGGTGTCATAGGGTGGAATTGTGCCCCTTCATTGGTGTAAGTGAGAGGAGATTTTTATTATACAGGATTTATATACCAACAGTTTGCGCAGCGCTTCACAACAGGGCGTAAAGTTACAATTCAGTTCTGTACAGGAGGAATCGGAGGGCCCTGCTCATTAGATCTTACAATCTAGGAATATGCCCAATTGTTGGTATCAGTGGGAGGAATAGTACCCCATGGTTGGTGTCAGTGGGAAGAATTGTGCCCCATTGTTGGTGTCATTGGGAGGAATTTGCCCCTTCATTGGTGTGTGAGGGAGGACATATGCCCAACTGTTGGTGTAAATGGAAGGACACATGCCCAGTTGGTGTCAGTGGATGGAATAGTGCCCCAAAGGCCAGATAAAAGCAAAGGGGCTGCAGTTTGGAGACCATTGATCTATAGACCACACAGTGTCTGCATGTAGACTGTTATTTCCTACAGGAAGGGTCCAACTATACAGACCATGAGGAATACATGTAAATACCATAGGACAGAGGTATTGCATAGCGTTCTGTAAGATCTGTTCCTGGAACCAGGTCAATTCTCTGTGCCTAAGCATTGAAAACTCTTGACCTTGTATTTTCTATGTAATCTGGCAAGCATGACATATTTTACTGTCTGATAGTTAAAACATGCCAACACTGCATGGAGCGTAACTGCAGATCACAGCGCACATTGTGCAACGTTCATTCTTATCTTAAGTTTGAAATGTTTTCCTTGCTTTTGTTCTTCCTCCCCACAACCCCCTGTTCATTGGTATGCTTTGGTTTAATATGTAGTAACTGACAATTATATTCTGTACACAGCACCTGGGGATAAGCAACCATAGTGAGACATGTTCCACTTTCTATAATAAATACTAATATGAACAAGACAACCAAATTTACTAAAAGATTGCTTGTGCATCTGAGCAGGACAAAGGTCAATATATTTAAAGTCTTATTAAACTCTCCTATGCATATAGCCAGTAGCGCTGCTCAACCCAACACTTACCATTTAGGTGGTGCCTTCCTCGTGTAACCTGTCACTGCTTTGTAAGTTTGCTTCTTAAAGTGGATCTTCACTCCATCTGAGCACCACAAACAAAAAATACAGGTTTATTTACTTTTTAATATATATAAAGCAAGCTCCCCCATCCATCCATGTCTCCATGCTTTATTTTGTTGGGAAATCACTTTGAAAAACATCCCCCTAATATTTCTGGCTGTGGCCATCTTGAGTAAGGGCAGATGATTTATGTAGCACTTCCTGGAATTGATCTGCCCTTAGCTCAAGCATGCATGCATTAGAGCGTTCTTAGCTGTGAAAACCATTCCTCCCCTCCTGAAGACTCCCGGGATGTATGACATCATTTGCCTAGGCAAGAAACTAGGAAGTAACTGAAGAAATGTAAAAAAAAGTTTAAAGCAAGTTAATATGATATACCTTCCTATCTATTTACGAATGCTAGCGGCATGAGGATTATAAATAATGAATGTTGATTGGGAGAGTGAAGTTCCACTTTAACATTTGCTCTCCTCGGTCTCTTGTTGTGGCTTCATTGTTATGCAGAATGCTATGGAACCACCCTAGCATGCACAGTCCCATCCGGGACTATTGCTCTACATGCAGGTGCTCCTGTGCAGACTCAAACAGCCCTAAAGTCCAGCAAAGCAAGCCCCGCCCCTGCTCCTCCGCCTTCAGTGGAATGGCTGCAGCTCCTGAGGCCAACTCTAAGAGGACAGGTCATGGATCTAAGGATAACGGGACATTTACCCATTTAAGGGTAAACACGTGACCTACTCATTGTGCTGTTCCCAATTAGAAGTACAGTTGAGGGATAAGGGTTAGCGGCGAAGATGTTACAATACATATTAAGAGTTTCAAAATATATATATATATATATAGTGTGTGTGTTAAAAATTGGGACTTCATTACTACTATAATCTTTTTGAAGGGAGAAAAAAGAGCGAGAAGTGCCAGGCTGGTCCTAGTGCATCATTTATTATAAAAAAAAAAAAGCATAAGCAATCCAGTATAAGGTGCACTTACATAGTGCTTCAGTAGGTAAAGGCTGCAGTTCCAGCTGCAAGATGGCACTCATTGATCTTTGATCTCCCATCCCAGGAATTCTAGCGGCAGTACTTCACCATGTACCATCGTGCTGGACATTGGAAAGCCTTTACCTACTGAAGCACTGAATGCACTTCATACTGGATTGCTTATGCTTTTTTTTTTATAATAAATGATGCTGCACAAGGACCGGCCTGGTGCTTCTCTCTTTTTTTTCTTCCTCCTCCCTACATACAGTTCTCGGGTCCCCAGCCCGTGCTTGGAGCAGCCTTGCCACTTTTCACAGCATTCGCATCAGAGACTCTCTCTAGGGGCTCATATACCCCCAATATAATATCCGAATATTGACTTTTAGAACTTCCAATTAATAATCACTTTTATCTTGTTGCTTTTATCACACTAAACCAGGCTCCAGTGTGTGCAGCATTCATCACTCCCCTTAACAAATGGGCCTTTCTAGCGCTGAGTTTCACACTATTTTTTTAATGTGTTTTTATCTTTTTAAGTTCTAATCTTTTTGAACCTTCTGTGTTCACTCAGAATGGCTCTTGAATTCTTTTTTTTTCGTGTGCATATCCCTACTGTACATTTGTTCACCAGACAGGTTACGGAAAAAATATCCCGGCATTTTCCCTGATTGTAATCAAGGACAATTCTGTGGCCAATATCCATTTGGAAGCCAGACCCTTACCTGATGTCAATCCGGCACCTAAAGATTGTCGTCATGCAGTACATCTGACTGAAACTGCTGCATTATAGAAATATTTTTGTCCAGTTTTCTATTCATTGAATACAAACTTGACACTTCCCATTACTTTATCATGCAAAAAAAATATCTTCCTTACTAGTTGAGTCTAGTTGAGTGCTCTCCCAAAAAAAGTATGTCAGATAATTAGTTGGTGAGGTTAACACATTAGTAAACCAGATCCTTCAGCCTGTATAGACAATGGCAAATACAGTACACGGGGTCTACTCTGATGACTCTTTATTGAAGAAACATCCTGGACAAAAGCTACAACTGACACATTTCTGCCTAAATTGGCCTTCGTCTCATGAGTCCCAAACAGCCTAAAGCTGGCCATACATGGATGAACATTTGGGCCGGTTCAGCAGGAACCGACTGAATTTCCATCAATGTATGGGCATTCCCGTTCAAAAGGAGTTGATCTAATAATCGACGACTTCTAAACAGGACTGTTGGTATATTTTTGCTTGATCAGCACTTACAGTCAATCGGCTGCATCACTAGTTAGCGGAGGAGTTCCACTGTGAGAATATAATCGTGTAGCCTGGGGGGGGGGGGGGAACCCCCCCCCATCCGCCTTGAATGCGTGGATGGGAGGACCAGTTTGCTTCTTTTTTTTTTTTCAAAAGAACTGCAGGGTGTTCCTTCAATGAAGTGTTACCAAAGTAGAGGCTTTGTGCCGGTAATTGTCATTGTCTATACCAGCGGTCTTCAGACTATGGCCCAGGAGCTGGATGTGGCCCTTGGCTTGCCTTTATATGGCTCTTGGGGCACTATTCCTCCCACTGACATTGATAGGGCACTTTTCCTCCCACTGATACCAGCAATGGAGCACTATTCCTTCCATTCAAACCAATGATGGGACATTGTTTATGCCTACTGATACCAGGATATTTTCTGCTCCCACTGGTCACAGTCCGGCCCCCCTAAAGTCTGAAGGACATCATACCGGCCCTCTGCTTACAAAGTTTGGAGACCCCTGGTCTATACTATTTAGACACGGAAAGCGGTATCCTCAACATGCACCACTAAGGTTCAGTTTTTGGATGCCACCAGCCAGTGTAGCTATTTCAAAGGTGGTTTTAATGCAAGCATCCAGGTTTAATTCCAAGGTTTTTTTTTATTTTAGCTTGCAGAAGCATTTTGTGGTGATGTTTTATGTAACATTACACGAGACTGATGGCTAGGAGACGTGTAGGAAAATAAATACTGTTTTGTTTTCTCAGCCATTTCCTTCTAGTGACTGTCATCCTACATGACAATTGCTTTACACAAACTTTTCCTTCCTTTGACAATGTAAAACATTACATTTACACAGGGGGTTCTGTAAGCTCCTGTTCAAAGATTTATATGGATCTGTCCATTTTCCCATCATAAATATGATAGAAAGGTGGAACTGAACTTCCATATTTGTTGCCACTTGCGGAACTTGTAATGCTTATTTTAGTAATGACTTAGATTGACATTTCCCTTAGTAGCATGTTAATTCATACAACAAAAATATCTTTAGTTGTGGGATTCGGTTGACATTTCTGGAAAAGATGAGGTACTGCCAGATTATGACATGTTGGTCATCATAAAATAATAATTTAGTTATTCCAGTAACTCATGGAAAGACTAAGATGTTTTTGGAATAGTTCTTGGAAGGTTGTGTAGCAAAAGCCAATGTTCTAACATTTCTGGGGTTATAAAAGTGGCACTTGTTTAGTCATTATTTAAAATCCGAAGCATACCGTCAAAATGGCCAACTAGGTGAACAGACAAGCACAGAATACAATGCTTAACAAAATAGGAATGGTGCAGAGCAGTGTTTATCAACCCTGTCCTCAGGGCCCACTAACAGGCCAGGTTTTATGTATTACCTTGAGGAGATGCAGACCCAGAATACTGCAATCACTGAGCAGCAAATTATATCAGCTGTGAGGTTTTTCAGTTATCTTGCAAACCTGGCCTGTTAGTGGGCCCTGGGGACAGTGTTGATGACCACTGGTGTAGAGCACGGGTGTCCAACCTGCGGCCCACCACAAAATCGTAAACTTGCGTAAAAATGTTGAATTTTTTTGTAAAAATGCGCTTGCGCTAAGCAAACACATGCAGCGGAAGAAAATTTAGACAGGGTCTCTTTACTGGACCTTTATCGGTTTTATCTTCCCCCACTCTTCACAATCGCGCCTTATTCATGCAATCAGTTTTTGGGCAGCACCTATATTTGTGAGCAACTATTTTCAAGGGCGACACACACAAAGGGTGAAATTAGAACCAAAATATCTGATGAGCACCTTAAGAATTCATTGAGAATTGCTACTCCATCCATCCAACCAGATATTGATGTGTAATTTTATAAAAAAAAACATTAAATATTGCACTAGTTTTATGTTGTCCTCTTTTACTTTTATAATTTAAAAATTTTTTTTTTTAATTAAATTTCTTTACTTACATCAGTGAAAGTTGTGATCTGCCCGACTTTTTTTTTTGCTCATTAGCTTCCTTTATTCCTCTTCTTCCAATGTGGCCCAGGAAGGGCAAAAGGTTGGACGTTCCTAGTGTAGAGATTTGTAATGTTTAAAACATATTATACTGCATATACACCCTCCTGTTCAAATCTTATTATATGAGACTTTGTGCGTATTGAAACCTATTCATAAAATGTTTTCTTTTTATCAGATTGTAACTCCTTTGTACATAAAGGCTGCAGAGAGAACTTCATTCCCTGTGCAAAAGTCAAAATGAAGGTAAGTTTCCTTCTAGTTTTTATGTGCTAATTTTCATTTACTCTTTTTGTAACATCCAACTATAGTTTGCCTGATGCTTGCACTGAGACACAATCTCCCCATTGGAAAATTTCTCCTCACCTTCAGGTCTGGTGACAGCAGTAACATAATAGATTTTTCACTATTCTTTTAATAGAAATAAAGAGAACAAAAACTAGGTGTTCTAAGGGTTGCCTGCCGGCATTAATATAACTAACTAGATGCACAAAAAATATTTTGCAACAAGTCCATAAGTTTTTATTGTACCAAAATTAAAATATACCTAAAAACATGTAACATGTCTTAATCTTCTGATGGAAAACATACAATGAGAAGAATTACTGTCAAGTACAATGGTTCAATTACGTGTTTCGCGGTTAGATTTTTGCCTCCCCCACAATCTAAGACGATTTGAACGTCTCTCCTTTACTATCCGTGGTTTTATGTATGAGATTTTGCATGGAATAACGTGAATATGGCAATTTGAAGAAGCAGTATTTAACCCCAAAACGGGTAATTGAACCATTGTACTTAGTGATATTAAAGTCTTGTTTTTTTTCCTTTTAAAAATAACAAACATGTCATACTTGCCTGCTCTGTGAAGTGGTTTTGCACAGAGCAGTCCTGATCCTCCTTGGGTCCGGCTCTCCTGGCCCCTCCCTCCTGCTGAGTGCCCCCACAGCAAGCAGCTTGCTATGGGGGCACTGGAGCCAAGACGCTGCTCTGTGTGTCCATTTTAGACACTGAGCTGCAGCTTGGCCCCGCCCCCTCTCTCTCCTCATTTGCTCACTGACTTTGACAGCAGCTGGAGCCAATGGTGCCCCACTGCTGTCCCAGCCAATGAGGAGGGAGGGTCCTGGATAGCTGAGACTCTCGTGCAACATCGCTGGATCGAAATGGGGCTCAAGTAAGTATTAGGGGGCTGCTGTACACAGGTTTTTTTTATCTTAATGCATTAAGATTAAAAAAACCTTCTGACTTTAGAACCACTAACAGTAATTCTTCTCATTGTATTTAAGACATGTTACATACTTTTTAAGAATATTTACATTTTTCATTTTTTACAAAAGACTTTTTGTGTATCTAGTTAGGTATATTAATACCGGGAGGCCACCCTTAGAACACCCAGTTTGGGTTCTCTTTATTTTTATTAGTGTGTATTTAGGTTGGTGACTTCCCGGTATAGATATTTTTACGACTCCCATTGTGTGCTTAGGCACCCCCATGATCTATTGAATATTATCCCTTTTCTGTTACTTTATGGTCAGGAGACACCAGTCACTAGGACAAATAGGGAGAACTTACCCTGCTGAAACACTGACAGCAATACAAGTCTAAATGTAACCAATCCGTTGCCATTGTGTAAAGGGGTGTTTGGCAAATGGTGACACCATGCAAGATCAAATGTAAACAAGCCAGCACACCAGATTCTAGTTAAAGCCATTTCTGGAGTTCCATACAAGGCCAACATAACATTTGAGGGCACAGCAATCCCCTTTATCAAGGTGACCTACAGAACGACTAACATACAACATATACTCAGGGCCTGCCCTACCATGGGTCCCGGAGGGTCCATTGGACCCGGGCAGCAAATTGACACCCAAGACCCGCGCCCCCACCGATCGGCTGCTTATTTCACTGTGCGGGGGGGCGCCCGGCACCGCTGCTGCTAGAGGTAATGATGGGAGTCGGCAGGGCACTCTCTGCTATACCCACACAGCGGGCCACCCGCTCATCCTCCCTGCGGCTTCCTCCATTGCTGCAAATAGATTCCATGTCAGGACAGGAGGCATAAACTGCAGGAGAAAGGCAGCTGACGGCCAACAACATGAAGAGGGAGGAGCTTTCTGCTGTACATGGAGACCTCATTTTGGAAGAGGCATCAATGGAGGCATGACTGACACTGAGAGCAACCTCCACCGCCGCCTCTGACTGAACCTTCACCACTGCCTCTGACTGAACCCCCCCACTGCTACCTCTGACTGAACCCCCCACCATCCCCACTGCCCGTGACTGAACCCCCCCATTACCAAAACCACTGCCTCTAACTGAACCCCGCCCCCTTACCACCACCGCTGCCTCTGACTGAACCCCACCATTACCACCGCCTCTGACTGAACCCCACCCCCCCTTACCACCACCGCTGCCTCTGATAAATTAATTTATTTGTTATGAATTAAAATAATGGATGTGGGGGGCCTTTTGGTGGGCATCATTTTTTGGGGGGGGCGGTGGGGGGAAGGCAGCATTGCATTTTTGGACCCAGGCAGCACAATGTCTTGGGACAGCCCTGCTTATACTGTATGTTGATCTGTATGTCACTTTGACAAGGGGGGTCCAATGTGCCCTCCAATTGGTCTGGTATGGAGCTCTAGTAGGGTCTTCAACTGAAACCTGGTATGCTGACTTTTCTTCTTTGAAAACCTGAGACAGGATTTAACATGTTCCCGGTCTGTCCAAACTACAAAAAAAGTTTTGGTTTTTAATATATTTAAATGGATTCATAGGAATGAAGTATATTTGAATTTGGATATAGACACTTTTCAGACAAATCTCTCTCTGTGAGCTAATCCTCACCATCACAAAAGAATGTGCAAAGGGGAAGCGTTCATTGGTGTAGTCGTGTCTGGGCTGTGAGAATCCTATAGCCCTGTGGCAGTGTGTACGCACGTATTTAGACAGGTGTGATCAGCTACAGCCCTGTACATCCTGTACTCACGTGTTGTGTCACTGTCTCTGAAAGTCTTCTCCTGACTATGGAAAGAATACAGTAGAGCTGCTACCAATACAGTTGGGAAAATATTTTGCTAAAACTGTTTCCAGGTGCTTTCCCCTTGCATTTTTCATATAATAAAGATTAATATGTGGGCAGCACACTGTATAAGTGGTTAGCACTTCTATTTAGCAGCACCTAGGGTTGGAATCCCAACCATGGCACCACCTGCATAGAGTTTTGAAGATTCTCCCTGTACCTTCGTGGTTTCTTCTGGAAATTCTGGTTTCCTCCCACACATTAAAGACATGCTGGTAGGGTAATTGGTTCCTGTTTAAACTGTCCCTAGTATGTGTATGTATGAATGTGCGTTAGGGATCTTAGATTGTAAGCTGCTTGAGTGCAGGGACTGATGTAAATGATGTACAATATATATGTAAAGCTCTGCATAAAATAACAGCACTATATAAATACTGTACTTGTAATAAAAAAATGTAACCTAACTGGAGCTGTTAGGGCATCTAGATTACTTAATATAAAAGATTAATAATGCGCTATAAATCAACCTACTAATCATGCACGGTGCCTCAATAGATTAATTAATAATGAATGCAAATCCTTAAAAAACAAGATAGTGAATAATTTAAACTATCAACATAATAGCTGATAAAACTAATAAAATGTGCCACAATATCCAAATGAAAAACCACAGTACAGAAAACAATTATTGTACTCAAGTCTTTGCTGAGAAAAACAATTGACAAACTTCAGTAGATGACTGTAATAATAGGTGGTCAGATCAGGGACTCAGCTGCTTAATTCATTAGTGCTGGACTGAGTGTAAACCTGGTTTTGTTCCCGCAGTGCTCAAGGGAAAAAAAGAGAAAACCATTGCGCAGACAGTAAGAGGTATAATAGCCTGGGTGGTGACGGTAAAAAACACTCACACTTTCACTGCAGAGTAGATCGCATATACAAGGTCAGTTGCACACAAAACACTGCTCCTCATCCGCCGACAATGCCGACCAAGCACTGTGGGTGACGTCACTGGCTCCTCCCGACGCGTTGCCTCACCAGACACGTGACTTTTTCAAGGATCCAGATTACTTACCTTACTTACCAGCTACTGCTTTGGGCAGATTGGAAAGGTAATGAATGCCCTTTTATGCAAGCAATTGGTTCATTTACAGTATGTCTATTCACCTAAAGCCGGCCATAGACAGTTCGAATCTAGGCCAGTTCAGCAGGACTGGCTGAGATTTGAAACATGTATGGGCAGGCTAAATGTACCCAAGTTGATCGATCAACTTTGGTATAACCAGCTTGTTGGATTTTTTCATGCCATTATTGCCAGCATTTTGTGAGGGAAGAAAAAAGTCCAGACAGCCGCACACCAGGAGAATATAATCCAACGAAATTTCTTTATTGTAAAATCAGGAACAAATCATGTACAAAGTACCATGGATAGAATGTACAGATAATCAGCTAACGCGTTTCACGCTCTGCGGAGCGCTTACCCATAGCTATGAGTAAGCTATGAGCTATAAAGAAATTTTGTTGGATTATATTTTCCTGGTGTGCGGCTGTCCTGACTTTTTTCTTCCCTCACAACATGGATTAGCATTAGCCAGCACCTGGGGCTTTTCAACTCTGGAGAGCAACATTCCGTTTATACCTGGTTTGGATACAACCTGGTGCGGGGAAAACGCTTGTGCTGCATTATTGTATTCCCCTATCAACACTGACTGTGGTTGCAGAAAATCGTGATCAGAAAATCATACAAAAAAATGTTGCTTTTGAAGCGATCATACGGTAATCTGATTGTTGGTACACCGCTTTTATCCGAAATTATCTGAAGGGACAAACACGAAAATAATTTTTGCACGATACCAGATCGTACGATTTTAGTTTAATCAGTACAGTTTTCATCCAAAAAAACATTACGATACATTACATCAGCAGTCCCCAACCTCCCCGGCATCAGGGATCGGCCTTTTGGAAGTCAACCCCCTTTCCTCCCTCCCTTTCTTCTTTGTGACCACAGAGAGGGAAAGGAGTGGTGGTGCTAGGAGAAGGGGAGTAGGCGCCCTCTGGTGGTAGGAGGATGTCAATGCAGGTTGTCCTGGCTTGCTCTGCCCGCCGCCAACCCCCGCTGCGCAGCCCGACTCCCAGAGGATGACGGATCGGTATCGGCCTGGGATTGGGGACCCTGTCATACAAGAATTCTCAGACTTTAGTAACCTCTTCATTTTTGATATGGAGACTAGCATGCAAAAAAAAAAAAAAAAGGGACAATCATTTGTGCAATAATATCATTGTGTGTATTAGGCTTAAGTGTGGTCATTGCTAATTACTACCGGGTAATGAAACAACTGTGTGCAGTTGATACTACTTGTTAAAAGGTGGATCATGCAGTACCCTTTGTTTTTATTAAACAGCTTTGTTCCTACAACTGAACAGTAATATATAATGTCTTTCAGCAACAAAAGGTTCTGCAACCCAATGATACCTCCTCGTTACCTGTGGTCATGATGAGGAATAAAGGTGTGTATAAGTTTTTGTGTTTGATGAGTTGTTTGGAATACAGGAGCAATAATTTGGAATGTATGTCTATTAAGAAGACTCATTTGCGTGTCCCTATATTATTCAGAAGCTCCCTACAAAGCAGATAAAGGTCATTCTAACACCAAATTAATTAACAGGGCAGGTTGTGTGTTTGTTCTTCCCCTTGAATCTTTTAGGGCCCGTTCACACTAGAATGCCGGGCGTGAAACCCACTTTCCGTCCCGGTCTCCTGCACCACATCTAAAACGCACTGCCCTTGCGTTCTGCAGTGAGTGTCAGTGCCAAGTTAACGACACCCCAAATGCAGATCACACCAGATTGCATGCTACACATGTACCATGCAGTCCAGTTGCAGCGCGTTTCCAAAAGTAGTGCATGCACTACTTTTAGGTGTTGTGATTTCAGCCTTTTCAAAATGAGTGGACCGAAATCACACTGCACTGCATCAAACTGCATGTGAATCGCACAGTAACATGCAACGTGATCCTGTGCGATTCATATGCAGTTCCCTAGTGTGAATGGGCCCTTAAGCTTACATATTTATTGTGGGAAGAAGTGATGAGCTCAGGTGTGTTGAGACATGAGTCTGAACCCACCTGAGCTATCCCACTAAGATGTCAAAGCCGACAGCCAATCATATCCAGTGGAGGCATTCCTCGCCCTTCAGCCGCACTGATACACACTATTTGCATATGTGCAGCTGTAAGGTGAGGAATGCCTCCACCACCTGTGATTGGCTGTCGGCCTCCTAGCGGGATAGCTCAGGTGGGTTCGAACTCGTGTCCGAACATACCTGAACTCATAGTAGTAAGTAATAGAATATCAAACATTTGCATGACTTTGAGTGACGTGTAGCAGCAGCCAAGTTGCTTTTTATCATTACTCAGACATGCCCATTAAGAGCAAAATGTTGAGAAGCCATCCCTACCCTCTATCTCCCCAAATCTGCTCATTGCATAAAATGACATTGCTAGTAGATGTCCCTATACCCTGTGCCAGTCTGTAAGGTCATATACCTTTTACATATTCCTATATAAATGGTGCTCATTGAAGGCCTGTAATGCAGGGCGCAGGGGGTGCCGCGCCCTCCCCATCTACATGCGGGGCACCGGACGCATGTATTCCACAGCACATGATTAGAGTCGGAGGCTCTAATAGGCTTCAAAAAAGGGTGGGCTCAGGGCGCAGAGCACTGCGCTCGGAGCACATCCAGTTGTGTGACCATAGACAATAAATATTCACTATGGTCTTGCTGATTCTCCTCCTGGCCAATCAGGAAGCGGGTCCTGAGACCCGTCACCCAATTGGCCGTACAGAGAGCAGATCCGATCCTAGGAGGGGGGGAGGCACACGGAGGAAAGGAGGGAGGAGATGCATGGCGTGATGCAGGGAAGGAGGAGACACAGGGGAAGCCGCCACCCAGAGGGGTGCACGATCTAGATGGGGTAAATGCGGGAGCGGCCGACCCCCCCAAAAAATAAAATAAAAATACCACCAGCCACCACTGATGATGCTTGGGAACTTTTCTACTTTTGATGACCTTCCCTTGTCCAAACTTAGAATGTGATAGAAATCTCATAGCTGCAAGAAAGAGGGACATTGTGTCTCCTATAAACATGATGTAAAAGCGTGATCTACTTCAATCGAGCACTTTAGATCCCTATCAAAGGACTTTATTATAACAAGCAAAATATATTAGGTTATTTGTATCAAATTCTTCATTGAGATCAGTGGTGCCAGTCATTCTGTTGTCTGGATTGAACTCAAAAGTGTAGGAATTATTTAATTGCCGTGGTATTTGTTTTGCCATGCTTATGTTCTGCTCATTCATGGTGTACACTTCTTTTCAGGTTCCCAACCGAAGGAAAGGCCTCGCTCAGCAGTCATTGCACCGGATGAAGTTGCCTTCTCATCTCTTAGCTTTTCAAACAGAAGGCCGCAGACTACAATCTCCATATCCAAGAGTATCTCCACACAGAATATTGCAGGGTGTGTAAGTCAGCATAGGCAATTGTAGCTGCTGTGGAGCTATGGGTTTTAAAAATTGCAGTGGGGAACATATAAACTATATTGTGAAAAGTATTGGGACGCCTGCCTTTACACGCACATGAACTTTAATGGCATCCCAGTCTTAGTCTGTAGGGTTCAATATTGAGTTGGCCCACCCTTTGCAGCTATAACAGCTTCAACTCTTCTGGGAAGGCTGTCCACAAGGTTTAGGAGTGTGTCTATGGGAATGTTTGACCATTCTTCCAGAAGGGCATTTGTGAGGTCAGGCACCGATGTTGGACAAGAAGGCCTGGCTCGCAGTCTCCATTCTAATTCCTCCCAAAGGTGTTCTATCAGATTGAGGTCAGGACTCTGTGCAGGCCAGTCAAGTTCCTCTACCCCAAACTCACTCATCCTTGTCTTTATGGACCTGGCTTTGTGCACAGCTTTTTGAAGCAGGGAGATAAAATTACACTATGCAGTGAGAGCTGATTAAAGGGAAGACGCACACCACCTTCACACAAGAACAGAGCTGAGGCTGTAAGTTGGAATGCCCTGACATGTCACCTTTTTACCGCATGGTGTCAGAATACCTTGTCAGAAGTGACTCATGCTGATAACAGAGGAGTGAAGCAGCAGACAGAAATTACACTTAGTGCTTTGGATTGAGACAAGTACACACTTTATAGTAAGGATGAGCTCCGGCGTGTTCGCACACCCCACATGCAGAGCCTGCCAGGAAGTCGGCACTGCGATGCGCTAATCACAGGCAGTGAGACATTGTCCCAATGTGCGGCTGCAGAGATCAGGAAATGTCTCACTGCCTGTGAGCACAACGCATTGCTGACTTTCTGGCGGACACACGTGGGGTGTGCGAACATGCTGGAGCTCATCCTTACTATATGCTTTGTTCATATTTCATGTCTGAGGTTTACAGCCACTTTAATATTTAGCTACGGATTGCACTAGGCATTTTTGCTGTGCTAAACCCTTGCTGCCCATATAATCCATTTCCCTGATCCTTTTGTTCTGACTTTGGATGCATTAAATGGTTAAACAGTGGCCAATCCATAAACCATACACACATATGGCATTTTAAGTGCTTATCTAGGAAATTCTTAGTGTTTTGAATTGGCTCTGTAGTAATTTGATCTGGGACCTTTTTATTTAGGGTTGGATGTGATGAAAATATTTGGAACAACTTTAAGGCTTTGTCGCAGTCAACGGATTCTTTGCACAAAATCAGCAGGGTCAATGCATCTACAGAGTCCCTCGTCGATGAAGGTAAGACCCCCATGTACAATGTGTGGTTTGTTAACCAGAAACTTCTAAGATTATATGAAAAAAAAAAAAAGGAAAAGTGTACTGAAAAGTCAGTGGCACAATAGTACAATAATATCAACATTGACGCATTGCAGACTAGTTTCTGAAAACATATCTCCAACTCCCAACATTCATAAATCTTATATTATAAATATAGCATGGTGTATGTGTAACCATTACATTTGTCCTATTTACTGTTATTATTGTAAGCGAAAGTAAACCAAAATCCAAAATATTTGGGTTGTGCCCAGAAAAGTAATAGAGGGGACAATTTCCAGTGGGGACACTAGTTCTGGTGAACTGGAGGGGGCGTGTTACCTGTTATGGGACAGGAAGTGAAGGTAAATCTCCTCAATAGGACACAGATGGCAAAAAAATTAAAAACTGACATATATCATAACCTTCCGTTACTCTATCCAAAATTTTGTAAAAAATTTGCCTATAATTCTACTTTAAAGCAATTGCCACAAGAGAAAAAAATTGACTGCGCTGCTTGTGTGAGGGACTTAGCTCATAGAACTAAGCAGGGACACTACTGTTCCTCCATCCATTAACTTGTAAATATGTGTGACTAAAGCTGGCCATACATGGATCGAAAATTCGGCTGGTTCAGCAGGAACCGTCCTAATTTCGATCAATCTATGGCCAATCCCATTCATATCTATGGAATGATTTCTCATGAACCAGCTTGTTGGAAAAATTTGCTTCGATCAGCGTATGCAGCCAGTTGGCGACAGAGCTGATCAGTGTATTCCGACAGCAGGACACCGTGGGAAGGATTAATCTATCCACCCCAGCTATGTGAATGGAGGAATTGGTTCAGTTTTTTTCATTCAGTCCAGTGGACCATTGAACCATATATGGTCAGCTTAAAGGGGTTGTAAACCTTTGTGTTTTTTTTTTTTTGCATTAAGGGGAAAAAACAGCTGGCAGTGACCGGCCCCCCAGCCCCCCGGTTCTACTTACCTGAGCCCTTGAACTTGACCCGCCGGGAACGCGCTGTCTCTCTGCCCAGGGTTATTGGCTCTTGATTGGATAGATTGATAGCAGTGCAGCCATTGGCCCCCGCTGCAGGCAATCAAATCCAATGACACAGGGGCGGGCCAATTTATGCATTTGGCGGCTATGGACGCAGAATGCTGGACTCAGGAGCGTGCCCACAAGGTAACCCCCTCGGGGAAGCAGGGAGGAGCCACGAGAGCCGCCGGGGGACCCCAGAAGACGAGGTTTGGGGTCACTCTGTGCAAAACGAGCTGCACAGTGGAGGTAAGTATAACATGTTTGTTGTTATACCTCAGAGCCTAACCCCCGGTTCACACTAGGGGCGGCACGACTTGCAGGTCGCCTCAGCGAGGCGACCTGCAAACGACTTCCGTGGCGACTTGCAAAACGACTTCTGTATAGAAGTCTATGCAAGTCGCCCCAAGTCGCCCCTGAAGTAGTACAGGAACCTTTTTCTAAGTCGGAGCGACTTGCGTCGCTCCTATTAGAACAGTTCCATTGTACAGAACGGGAGGCGACTTGTCAGGCGGCTAGGTCTCCTGACAAGTCGCCCCTGTGTGAACCGGCTCTTAGAGGACCAGGTCTGGTCTGAATGTTATAATAGAGGGGGCCGGATGGATGATGTATCACAGGGTGAATATTGATCAACCGGGAGGGTTATTTTTTCACTGTTGGTTAAAGTGTTACTAAAGAGGTTAAAGTGTTACTAAACCCAGGACCCTGCATTCACTATATCTGGTCTCCCACAGTACACAGAATGTGGAAATGCAATTATACTAGTAAATATAAAATTCTAAATACCTTTTCTCATCAGCAGTATATAGCAGTCTTGATATTTATCAGTGTCTGGTTAAAGCTTGTAGGATTAGTTTTCAGTCTCCCCTGGCTGTCCTATGAGGCTGCATGACCCCTGACCCTCTGTCTGGACATTGCTGATTGGCCCTGTGCTGATCACATGGACCCTCCCAGGAAAAAAAAAAAAATCTAGCAATACACACCAAACTGAGCATGTGCAGACTGACTCCAAGGCTCTGCACTGTCAGGAGATGGATTGGGATGGTAGAAGAAGGGGAGGATCAGAGGAGACAGGATCAAACAGTCTTTTTACACAATGCAGAGTATTAACCCCTTAGGTTCCACAGTGAGTATAACCAGCATGCTTTACTTCATATACAGACTGATTTTACTGTTGTGGGTTTAGTAACACTTTTTAAGTCTAAAGTTGTGAAGAGATTACAATATGCTGAAATTCAATGATGGTGTGACCATATACACCAAACCATATTCTCTTTTGTTTTAGTATGTTTTTTATGCATATTACATTTTCTGTAAGCTGTAACATCAAGACTAGTACCTTCATTTAAGTTTTTTATGATTGTGTTTTATTTGGACATATTTTGAAAATAATGTATTTTAGTAATGGAATCTCTTTACTCTGCGGACAGGCACAGACATGAATGAGGGGCAGCTCATGGGCGAGTTTGAGGCAGATTCCAAGCAGCTGGAGGCAGAATCCTGGAGTCAGACGGTGGAAAGCAAGTTTCTTAAACAGCTAAAGAAAGAGGTGGTGAAACGGCAGGACGTGATCTACGGTAAGAACTAAACTCTGGAAGATGAGTTAGTACTCGGCAACTGGATGGAGTAGTTAAACACAGCATCAGTGAACAGAAGAGAACAGAGATGGGCCACTCAATGGGCGCTCTTCTGGGGTGGGTAATGGCCTTCCATAGGGAGCAATATAAAGAAAGCCAACTACCGTGTGCTACCATTCCATATCAACATCATCATTTGCCTTGATTTCGATTTTACTCCACAGAATTGTTGGATTTCGTGCTTTAAAAAAATATAAACATGTTGAGACTTAATTTTTAAATTATTTTCTTTTTCAATAGATTTTTATTGAAAAATTTCAGACAGTAATACATGTAGACACAAAGAAAATCAGATGTATAAAGCTCTGTGCAAGATATAAAGAGGATCCAACCTTAGGGCAGAAATGATGCAGTACAATTATATTTTGATATCCACAACAAAGAGGGTTCTACACCTCTGTTTACAATCCAGCCCCAACTACCGTGAATAAAGCCGGTCATAGACGGATCAAATCTCGGCCCGTTCAGCAGGGCTGGCTGAGATTCAAACCCTGTGTGGGCAAGGTGATTGTACCCAGGTTGATCGACCAACCAGCTGGACGGATTTTTCATGCAATTTTTCATGCAATTATTGCCAGCAGCTAGAGTCAGTGGCAATACCTGCTGGGAGAACACATTAGCTCCATTGGAGGGATTCCCCCCCATCACTGACTGTGTTGATGGAGCGATTTTTCTTTCTTGCAACGCATGGTTGCAGGAAAGAACATTGCTACGTCTATGGACAGCCTAAGAGAGGAGAGTAAGAACATTCATAAAAAGGGCAAGTAAGAGAGGGAAAAAAAAGTGAAAGGAGACAGTGGAAAAGGGTTTGGGGATACAGGGAAGGAAAGGAGCAAGACCAGTTAGAGAACAATTATTATTTCAAAACCATTTCCTTCAAATCTAGGTGGATGTTAGCTGGTCCATAAAGAATCATCAAAGTCTCCAGGGAAAGATTAAAGGGGTTGTAAACCTAAGTGTTTTTTCACCTTAATGTATCCTATGCATTAAGGTGAAAAAACCCCTTTCAGTGACCGGCCCCCCCATTTTACTTACCTGAACCCTCGAACTTGACCCACGGGGATGCACTCTCTCTCTGCCCGGGGTTCTCGGCTCTTGATTGGATATATTGATAGCAGCGCAGCCATTGGCTCCCGCTGCTGTCAATCAAATACAATGACGTGAGCGCTGGGGGGCGCGGCGAATCCTGCATTCGTGGCTATGGACGCCAAATGTTGGACTCAGGAGCACGCCCGCAAGGTAACGCACCCCTAGGGGGTTATCTGTTGTGGGGAGGCGCCTCAAAACCTGCGGGGGGACCCCAGAAGAGCAAGTTCGGGGCCACTCTGTGCAAAACGAGCTGCACAGTGGAGGTAAGTATGACATGTTTGTTATTTAAAAAAAAAAAACCCTTACAATCACTTTAAGTAATCCAAGGGGACCAAACCTCAAATTTTTTTTAGCCTCATCATGGAGTCATTAGTTTTTCATACACTAAATACCATGACGTTTTCTTTGATTGTGTAAACATTGACTGGTTTTAACAAAAAAATGACAGTCTATATTGAACTGGTTGTTGGTCAGCTATATTGTGTAGAGAGGAGTTTGATTCATCTTCCTGGTCCTTTTTGTGCAGAGCTCATGCAGACAGAAATGCATCATGTCCGGACTCTGAAGATTATGAATGAAGTCTACTATCGGGGAATGCTGACTGAGCTGCAGCTTGAGCAGAAAGTTCTAGAAAAGATCTTCCCATGCTTAGATGACTTGCTGAACATCCACACCCAGTTCTTCCAACGGATTCTGGAGAGAAAAAAGGAGTCAGTGGCTGAAAAAAGCGAGCATAACTTTGTCATCAGAAGGATTGGGGATATTCTGGTGAACCAGGTAATATCTGTAGTGTAGTAAGGATGATCTTTTGATCTCCCTCTTTCTCTCTCTCTCTCTCTTTCTCTCATATATATATATATATATATATATATATATATATATATATATATATATATATATATATATATATATATACACTTTACTATATCTGTTACATTGCTGGGTTCCTATATGTCTTACTTTTGTGAATTTCGCAAGACTAAAGTGTGACAGACCTAGCCGGGACAGAGACTTTTGGAGAGGACTGAATGCTAGCCTCTTGCCTTGTGATTATGGGCCCTGGCATTTGGAGGAACGGTGCTCTTTGTAAGCTGTATGCCTGGGGACCCCTGAGGTGGTGTTACTTTGGATTCAGGTCCATGTCCCCTCAAGACACACAGATTTTGGGAACCCTGCGTATGCCATATTAGAAATAGTGGCTGATTCATAATGATGAGACAAATACTGTTAGGAGATGCTGATGTCCACTCCAGCCACCTGTCTGTTGTCTGCTATAATGTAAATTTGTCTAGTATGACAGCTTCTAAGAGTCTTTCACCCATTGTTGTTTGTGCTAATTAACCCTGCAATTGTATGAATGCATTCTGTGTTGAGATGTATGATAATGTGTATTGTAGTTAGGGAGTCACGTCGGCTGCTTTAAGGGATTAGTTAATTAGCTCATGTTAATATATGTTTCTGGTTACAGGTGTATTGTTAGAGTAACATGAGCAGGCGGTAGGAAACTCCTCTTTAACTGTATATAAGACTTGTATTCTTGTTGTAATAAACTGTCTGATGTTTTACCCTACACTGATCTACGACTAGTAAATGGGAAAGCTAAGGGGTTTTAGATTGTGTGGTACTGGACAGAGGAGCGATACAGTGGACACACTCATCTTGAGAACAGGGGTCCGTCACATAAAGTAATACAAAAATTGTCTCGTAATCCATATGGACTTGGCAACAACTGTATGGTGCTATAGTCTTTCGAGGAGGAGTCACAAGCACAGCCATTGCTTTGGTGAAACAAGCTTGTATTGCCTCTTTCCATCTACATCAGTTGATAATTGCTATTTTAAGAAGTTTGTTGTGTTTTTATAATCAAATTGGTTTTAAATTAATCAGAATAATTAAAGTGAAATTTCAGGCTCACTTAAAGTTAAAATGCAGCCAGATTAGTGCAAAATAAATTAGCCCTTGAAAAGCAACCCCTATGCGACCTTGTATTTAATTTTTTTCTTAAAGTAGAACTATAGGCAAAAATTTTTTTCATTATGGTTAGAGCAAGGGAGTGTTATAACCCCTGTCAGATTTTTTTTTTTTGCCATCTGTGTCCCATTGTGGAGATTACCCTCAATTTCCTGTCCCATAGCCAAAGAGGAAGTGAGAGGAAACTGCTGCAAATTAACCACTTAAAGCGGAGGTCCACCCAAAAAAAAAAATTTACATTAGTAGTCTCCTTTTAAATTTAATAAAAATAATTTTGCTAAAAAAAAAATCTTTACTTACTTGAAAGACCCTGTTGCTAGGGTCTTTCAAGTAAGTAAGGGTAGGGTTCAAGTAGGGTTGCTGTCATCCTAATCTGCCTACTTCCTATTCCACTTTGCTCCTAGTTCTCTTCCTGACTCGCCTGGGCTCATGGGAAATGATGACACATCATTTCCCATGAGTCTGTATGGTTTACTGTGTTGAAAAATCGCATTGTTTCCAAACAGGAATCTAAGTTGTCATATCAACGGGGCGGGACCTTCCTCCATCGCCGCCCGTTATTATGGCAACTATACAATCGTGCTACGGCTGACGTTTAATTGCGCATGAGTGAGATCGAGAGGTGCATGCTGGTTACCCAGCATGCACCCCTATCAGGAAATTCATTAAAAAAATATAGACTGGGCTTCACATGCCCATACTTAATATGGAAACGGCCACAACAGCAGGGACAAGATATTAAGTAAGTTCTAAAAATGATTACAATATAGAACGGGAACGATTGCTATATGATTAATGGTTATATGTTGTAATACTGTTAGGATCTGAAGAAAAAAAAAATTATGGCCGTTACACCGCTTTAAGGACCGGAAGATTTGCCCCCTTAATGACCAGGCCATTTTTTGAAATACGGCACTGTGCTGCTTTAACCGACAATTGCACGGTCGTGCAACGCTGTACCCAAATTAAATTGATGTCTTTTTTTTTTCCCCACAGCAATCATGGCTGTAAAAATGCACTAATTACTGTATAAATGTCGCTGGCAGGGAAGGGGTTAACACTAGGAGACGATCAAGGGGTTAAATGCGTTCCCTGGGAAGTGTTTCTAACTGGGGGGGAGGGGACTGACTGGGAGTAGAGAGAGATCGCTGTTCCTGATCACTAGGAACAGACGATCACCCTGTACTCCCGTCAGAATGGGGATCTGTTTGTTTACATTGACAGATCCCCGTTCTGGCGGAGAGGGTGAAGCTCCTTAACAGGGCCACAGACGGCAATAAAAATTGACAAGCATTCTAATCCATTTCCCCTCTGTCCAAAACAAAAAAATAAAGTTTTGTCTTTAGTTCTACTTTAGGCTAGGTATACACTAATAGAATTTAAAACCAAAAATTCTTGGGAAAGGTCATACAAAAATTCTTAGTATTTATTACGTATATAGTGCTGTCAATTTACACAGCGCTTCACATATATATATATATATTCGCATTTCAATGTTGTTAGTAGTTCAAGATCTCGTTTGCTTTTCACATTTTGGAATAAAAACAAGATACGCTGTTAGAATTTTGTACATTCAAGAAACATTTTCTATCCTGCTCCCTCAATTTTTCTCGTTACTGCAGTAAAAGACTAACGTCCATTTGACCCCAATAATGATTGGAAAAATGTTCTCGCAACGAAAAATATTGAATGAAATTCTACTAGTGTATACCCAGCCGTAGTGTTCCTCTTCTTCTCTGTTGGCCATTCCTTAGCTGAAATAATGCCCAGAGAAAAGATAGGATCCAGAAGCCACTGCTTTGCCACTGCCGGGTGACATCGCACCAGCCACTATACAATACAACTTGCAGCCACCACTTTGACAGTCTTAAACTGGCCATACATTATACAAATCGTATTCCGTTTCCTTCAACTCCTAGATTTACCTTCAACTATGTCGTGTAAGGCCCTGCCTGATTGTATAAAAATTTAAAAGTGTTTAGGTCTGACCTCATATTATATGGTTTTGGTAAAGCTAAAGGAAACTGTGTAATGTATGGCCAGCCTTAGAAACCTGGAGCAGTATGGAACTGCTCAGAGCTGGTAGTGCCCTGATGTCAGGACACCAATGAAGCTGGACCACCTTATTAAAGGATAAGTTCAACTTTGAACAAAAAAGAATAAATGCACATTTTTTTTTGCAGGTAAAAAAAAAGTGCATTTATTATTTTTTGTTTTAGGAGCCAGGAAAGCATTGCACCAGCAATAAGGAGATCGCTGATGCCATGCAGGTGTCCTGCAAGACTGTAAGTGTAAGCTGCGATGTACAGGTAGGCAGTTTTACACTGACAGGAAGAATCAATGATCTACCACAGCACAGCGCTCAACAGCGCCCTGGTAGTTCATTAAGGACTACAAGCCGACAGCCGCAAAGGCTGCCGGTACTCGTAGTTCATTGTTTGTTTAACAGGGATCAGTGACGTGGCCCTGTGGGCAGGGCCCCGCAAGACTGCGCTCTGTTTGAATTGTGTCAGCGAGTACAGGGAGATGATCCCCGCCTCACTGCCACGAGAGGGGGGAGAGAGAGGTGTCTGATGCTGAATATGTTATACCCTAAATATGGGTGTAATATGTTAAAGGTAAACTTCTCCTTTAAATATCACTTGCAAGTAACAGTAAAATTATGTTTTTTCTTCACACACTCCCTCCCGGCAGAAGAGAGGGATGCTAGGTATACTATACTATGTAGAAGTGCTTCCATGCAAGTTTTAATTACTGTGCAAAAATATAATGTATGCCCGGGGGTTCTACTGGTAAGACAGCACAAGTACTAAAGCTAGAGAGGACATTTGGTGCTGGGATTATAAAATGTTGAAATGAATGATTGAGGAACAATATTGCTGGGGCTGCCCTCAGGCTCAGTTCACACTTGTGCGATGCTGGGAACCCTGCAAATCCACTGCGGGGTTCCCGCATCGCACCCGACTCACACAGCAGTTCACACTGCCATATGCCAACTGCCGGGAGTGTCAATACATTGTTAATGACACCCCCATTTCAGCTTGCATATCGCACTGGAACTGACAGTTCGGACATGAATCGGATTGCATGGGTGTGAACATCTGATTCTGGTGCGGACCAAAAAAAGGGTCCTGTGCGAGTTTGGTCCGAATGTGATGCAATATAAACCATACTATTTGTATGGCTGGAATCGCATCGTGCGGACATCGCATGTCCATGCGATCTCGCAGAGCATGCTGGTGTGAACCGGTACTCAGGCTTTGTAACTTTTACAAGTTAGCAGCCAGATATTGTAGTTGATTTACTGGAGAGAGCAAAATCTGGTGCAGCTGTGCATGGTAGCCAGTCAGCTTCCATCTTCAGCTTCAGTTAAGCCTTGACAAAAAATAAAAACCTGGAAGCTGATTGGTTTCTATGCAAAGCTGCACCAGATTTTGCACTCTCCAGTTTTAGTAAATCTGCCCCATTCTATTTTGCCCTTAAAATGGAATAGCTATGGTTATATAAAAGTCTTGCATAGAAGTATTTGAAGCCTTGTTGGAAATCCAGTAGACTCCCCGTGAACACGAATTACCGGTTGACTGTTACTCTTTGCTTTTACGAAGTATCGTAATAATGAAAAACGTTCCATATTTTATTACTGAAGATGCAATATTTATTTGTTTCTGTCTTTGCAGTTCTCTGGTGAAAAAGCTGAACACATGAAGAGAACATATGGTAAATTTTGTGGCCACCACAATGAAGCCGTGAATTATTTCAAGGATTTGCTGTCCAAGGAGAAGAGGTTTCAGGCCTTTATTAAGGTATTGGAGCTACCAACTCCATCTTTACGTTATAGATATTTCTGGTTTCAAAACTGTGCATATTACTAAGAGTCTGTTTTGTTTCAGAAAAAGGGAAGTAGCTCATTAGTCCGCCGTCTGGGGATCCCAGAATGCATACTACTGGTTACTCAAAGGATAACAAAGTACCCAGTGCTTTTACAGAGAATACTGCAATATACAAAAGGTAATCATTATTATGTGTGTCTTAAAGCAATATTAAATCGTTTTTTTTTTTAAATAAACATGTTATACTTTCGTGCGCTGTGTAATGGTTTTGCACAGAGCAGCCTGGATCATCCTCTTGGGTCCCACGCCGGCACTCCTGGCTCCTCCCTCCTGCCGGGTGCCCCAACAGCAAGCAGCTTGCTATGGGGAAAT
Organism: Aquarana catesbeiana; assembly: GCF_042186555.1. NCBI lineage: Eukaryota > Metazoa > Chordata > Amphibia > Anura > Ranidae > Aquarana > Aquarana catesbeiana. The sequence goes on from NC_133326.1 coordinate 35,023,721, forward strand.
CCAAGCAGGCGCCCTCCCAAGCCGCGGCTCTGTGTGTCCACTCACACACGGAGCCGCTGCACGGCCCGCCCCCTCCATCTCCTGATTGGCTCACTGGTTGTTAAAGACAGCAACAGGAGGCATTGCCAAAAGCCAATCAGGAGTGCGAGTCCCTGGAGAGGCAAGGCTCTCAAGGACATCACTGGATTAAGAGGGGGCTCAGGTAAGTATTATGGGGGCTGCACACAGAAGGTTTTTTTTACCTTCATGCATAGAATGCAACACAGCTGCCGCCCTGTAGCAGTAAAACTGCTATAGGGTGGATTGGAAATTACTCTGTATTTTGAGCAGTAAACAGCAGGTTGAAACTTTTTCATCAAGGTGTTTACTGCCGAGAGCTTGTAATACAGAGTTTAAGCATATCAGCAGATATGCGTAAATGTTAACCCTTGATGAAGGGGACGACGTGTGGTCCCTAAAATGCGTTGGCTGTAAAACGAACTATACGTTTGGAATAAAATCTTTTTGTAAACTCTAACAACTTGTATGGCGCTCCAATTTTTGAACTCCCTTATTGCTTCCATAGTTCAAGATTGTTTTCAGTTCCTTGGTTCATGAGAGCAGCCCACTTAGAACCTAAATGCCCCACTGAGACGCCACCAGAACGTTTTTACTAGGGTGGTCCCGATACCACTTTTTTAGGACCGAGTACAAGTACCGATACTTTTTTTCAGGTACTCGCCGATACCGATTACCGATACTTTTTTTTTTTAATGCCACGTGACAGTGTTTTCTTTTTGGGGGGGGGGGGGGGGGGTGAACGGTGTATGTGTGTGTGTTTTTTGTTTTTTTTTTTACAATTTTTATTTTTTACAATAATATTTTTTTTATTCTTTATATGTTTTTTTTTTTTTTTGTTTTTTTTTTTTTAATCAGCCCTGTTGGGGGGCTTTGGTGAGATATCAGGGGTCTTAACAGACCTCTGATATCTCCCCCTTGAGACAGAGAAAGAGACAGAGGATAGAGATTCCCCAGTCCCTTTCTCTGCAGCCTCAGCTGCACTGAGAATGAATGGAGAGAAGACAGCGGCTCCTCTCCATTCATAAACTGACACATCGTAATCACAGGAGATTACAATGTTTCAGTTATGTGAATGGACAGAGTCAGCTGACTCTATCCATACACACAGCGGAGAGAGACAGCAGAACGGAGGGGACAGAGAAGGAGAGAGGAACGGAGGGGACAGCGGAGAGGCACAGGGAAGGAGAGAGGAACGGAGGGGACAGCGGAGAGGCACAGGGAAGGAGAGAGGAACAGAGGGGACAGCGGAGAGGCACAGGGAAGGAGAGAGGAACGGAGGGGGACAGTGGAGAGACACAGGGAAGGAGAGAGGAACGGAGGGGGACAGCAGAGAGGCACAGAGGAACGGAGGGGGCATGGAGGAGGATGCAGTGACAGTCAGCGGTGACTGATCAACGCTGTATGTCACTAAAGCTGCTGAAAGCCGCTGGGGGAGAATCTTGTAACTCCCCCACCGCCGATCACAGCTGACTTCCAGGTATCGGCGGAAGCATCAGGAGCATTTGCCTGAGTACAAATACTTGGGCAAATGCTCGGTATCGGTGCCGATACTAGTATCGGTATCGGGACAACCCTAGTTTTTACTAAATATATCAATAGTACTAAAATATATGTATCCAAGGCTAGCCCTTGATCCCACGATCCAGCGCCGTCCTCACCCCAGCCATTTTCACCCTGTGTCTCTCTCTCCCTGGTGTCGGCATCTTTACTATGGGATGTGCGAGCGGCACTGTGAATTGTCCGGCAGTCTTCTGGGACCTGTGACGTGTCCCAGAAGACTGCGGGAGGGAGGGGAAGGTAAACTTCAGCTTCCAATTGCCTAGGCATTCAGAGCTGGTACCGGTCAAAATCGGGTACCCCCCCTCTCCCCAAAAGCTCAATTTCACAAACAAGAGCGGGGAAGGAGGCCTTAAAGCGGACCTTTCCCTTTTGGGCAGAGCTCCACTTTAAGCATTTAGTTCAGAAGTAGCAGTGTCTCTTTAACGCCCTGAACCCTATAGATTGGCACTTGTTTTGACTGACAGTAGCGGAGAAGACTTCTTCTCCACTCCATGAATTCTCTCTCTTCTCAAGTGGAGGGGTCTGTGTGTCTGTGTTTCAATCAAGTTTTTGATCTGTTTACAGAGAATGAAATTGAGCACCAGGAAGTGGAAAAAGCCCTGAGCTTGGTAAAGGATGTTATTTCTGAAGTGAATAATAAAGTAAAAAATTATGAGAAGAAGACGCGCCTTTACGAGGTCTACAACAAGACTGATAGTAAATCAATACAACGCATGAAGAGTGGGCAAATGTTTGCAAAGGAGGACCTTAAACGGAGGAAATTGGTCCGTGACGGCATTCTGTTCCTGAGATCCAGTCCAGCCAATAGAATTAAAGGTTAGACTTTGCCTACTATATGCCTGGTAGCCACTGCTCTACCACCCTCTCAAAAGTGTTCCACCACTTTTGAGAGAGTGGTAGAGGCTGCTGCCCCCATGTGAAAGAGCCTTATGTAACAAGGGACAAGTAAAAAAAAAATTGTACTGTGGGAAATACAGGAGCTGACGTTGCTGACCTCCTTCTGAAAATGCTAGTTGACCGGCTCAAGACTGGTTGTTTTGACTTTAATACTTTCTACGACAATATCCCTGAACGAGCATGCCTAAAAGAAATGTCAGAATGATAACTGAAGATAGAAGCCTCAACCTCTGTGAGTCGCTAATTCAGTTTGTTCAATTAAGCTTTGGCAATAAAACCTAGAAGCTGATTGGTTTTTATGCAGAGCTACACCAGATTTTGCACTTTCCAGCTTTAGTAAATCAACCCCAGAAAGTACTGAATCAATTGGACAAGCTTGGCAACACTGAAATTTAAAGCGGCACAGAAGTGGTGGCCTCCATACTTCTGGAATACTACCTTTTATTTAAATCTGAACTGCTGGAAACTTGAAAATTCTGTCTTGCAGTGGAGCTGTACCTGCACTGCAAGGGTCAACTGATCATTTAGGTCTAGGGGGCATAGAATAGAAGATCTACTTGCCTCCCTACCATGCTGCTAGCCTGGTCCCCGCAGTGTATTCTCCCACATGCTTCACCGGTCCTGATGTCATTAAGACTGTTGCATGGTAAATGGCCCTGCATTGGACATGATGCCAAGGGTCAATCCACCACCAGAGCATAGGGGAGCACTATCTCCTGGGGAATAGAGGATCAGGTAACTATTAGTGTTTTTACACTCCCCTAGACTAAACAAGAAGTGAACCTTTGCAGTGTGAGCACAGCCCCACTGCAGGGGAGAATGTTCAGTTTTCCCAGAGTTGGGCTTCAAAAATGACCTCTCTGGACGGCAACCTTAAAAGAGAAGTTGGGCTTTTTTTTTCCAAAAATCATACTTACCTAGGTGGATGCTGCATCGGTCCAATGCTGCATCTGTCCCCTGCTGGCTTCAAGACTGAGAACCGAGTGATCAAAAGACTGCTGATCACTTGGTTCTCAGAGCTCCCCAAGCAGAGAGCTGGTGACTGTTGAGTCACCGGCTCTCTGCTCTGCCCCCCCAAGCTCACTGGAGCGCTGGGCTGTGGAGGGGCAGGAGCAACCATCTCAGGCTCTCAGCGGCTCTTCTAGGCATGTGGGCAGGTCCTGACTTTACTGTTGTAATCTTGCTTGAGCCTGGACCAACTCTGTGATGTCAGACGGCAGTGGGCTTCAGCCAGCTGTCTGCTGAAAACGGGTCACAGGAGAAGTACAGCCAAACAAGCTTTGGCTGTACTTCTCCTTTAAATAACATGTCCTCAGTGGCAGCTCGTGTATGAGCGTCTACCTTTAAATCAATTGCAGCATGGTAAACATGCTAACTGTGTCCAGTGTTGAATAAATGACATGACTTTACAATGGGATCTCAGTCTATTGCAGGAAAACTGTATTTTATACAGTGACATCAATGTAAGTCGGTTGTGATTTAGTCATCCTCGCCCACAAGTTTATGTACTGCCAAGAACAACCAGTTCTCCCAGTCTCCACCCTTTTGGAGGAGCAATTTGTTTTTCCTTGATCCATCAACACCAACTTTACAAGGCTTGGTAACCTGGCTGTCTTTACTATGAAATGTCTCCATCAGCATAGTCAGGAGGCTAAAGGAAAAAAAGAAGGGTTAAAAACTAACTTGTAATTAAAAGTTATATTTTTTGCAGACCAGGAACCACATTGCCTGTGAGTAATCCTCATTTCCAACGGAATCACTAAATTGCAGGCCATTGCCGTCCATCTCAGCTAGGTTTTCATTTTTACTGTAAGTGGGAACATATTCCTAATGTAGAACCTGATACACCCGATACTGTCCATAAAAAAAAACAGCTGACTAAGGCACAGATGAGGGGCTAGCATGACATTAATCTTAGCAGATAACTGTAGAGTAGAAACAGGCAGGACTATGGTCATGTGTTAAATTCGTACAATAACAAAGTCTTTTCTCTGATCTACAGAGGTGCTGGCTGTGCTGCTGACTGATGTGTTAGTTTTCCTCCAGGAAAAGGACCAGAAATATGTCTTTGCATCACTGGTGAGGCCCCTTCACATCCCTGAAATGTGCTTATGACAAATAACTTGTGACCTAGTTGGCTTATTTGTTAACCTGTAATATTTTAATTAATAAGAAGGATGAATCTTTTACAGTTCAAAATTGTATAAAATTGTTCTTTATTGTGTTATTGTAAGGCCAGTCTTGCATATTTAGATTTCTCTAGTTTGGTCAATTGAGGGAAATCACTCTATTTTCTCATCCAAGGTTAAAGGTGGGCATAGATGAATCAAAATTCTGTCAGTTCATCAGTAACCAGCCGAATTTCCTGCCGGCAGAGTGCAATAGCTCCACTGGACAGGAGGGATTCCCCCATCAACACTATTGATTGGGGAATCGAGCAGTTTTCTTTCCTTCCACCAGTTGAAGGAAAGAAAACTGTATAAAGTATGGGCCTGCCTTACAGAATGTATGGAGAAATCTCCCCTACTAGCTATTGCACCTGCGGCTGTCTGAATAGCCGAACAATGACTGCATCTGATTGGATTCGGCCACTGGTCGCCAATTTCTACCCAGCTGCTTAGTTTTTTCAGTCTGACTGTTAGGAGCTGGATGTTGCCCACAGGGCCATGCACGGTTCGAATTCCAGCTGATTCAGCAGGAATTGGACCATCTACGGCCAGCATCACATCCAATTTTTCCCATTTATTGAATTGTGACAGCTGTAAGAAGGAATGGCATCAGTGGGCTTTGTCTTTTCAAACAAAATTCTGATTTTCTAGTATTGCCCCAATGCATTGCAAGATGTTTAGAAACTGCATGAGAGGCATCTGTTTATCTCAAAAGAGCAGTGTGGGATTATCAACAAAATAAACATGGATACTCACCGATCTGATGCTGCATCTGTTCCCTGCTATTTCTACACTGAGAAGTGAGCGATCAAAAGGCCGCTGATCGCTCAGTTCTCAGGTCCGCCTTGAGCAGAGAGCCGTGACTGTCAGTCATCCGCTTTTTGTTCTGCCCCTCCAGCGCTCACTGTAGCGCTAGGCTGGGGAGGGGCAAGAGTGGCTGGCTCAGACTCTCAGCGGCGCATTGAGAGGCTGAGGCATCTGGCAAGTGTCCCCCCTCTTCTCCCTTATGGAAAATTCACTCTTGGCTTAACTAATCCAAAAATAGTAACAGTGTATCCAGATCTGTGCAACCTCTGTAAAGCTTTGGGAACCGTAGTAGTCCCCAGAGTTGTAATGTAAAGTCAGCTGGAAAAAAGCGTCAAACTAATCACATATTATGGAGTTCTGTACATGGAAGGTGCACATAATGTCCCTATTGTAGTCATGTTCATAGTTACAAGGAAGCCATTTTTGAGAGTTTTTTTTTAGATTTAAAAAAAAAAATCAGCTGACCACAGCTTAAAATGAAAAGGTATTTTAAATAAAATTAAGTTACAAAATTACTTTTGTAGCTCCTAGTACATTATAGCAATTTTTATTTTTTGCAAAAGTAGAGTTTTGTTTAATGGAGACCCTAAAGAAGAAGTGGGATACAATTTTAATACAAGTAGCTCTTGAGCATGCTAAGCACTACCAATGTCTGACCAATTTCCTGGCATGGGGAGAGCAGCTAATTTGCAGCCCTGTGTCTGCTACTCTTCAGGTTTTGAACTTTTGTACCCACTCCACCAGCTGCCATCCAGTCCCAGCTGTCATTATTTCATTTCAAGTTAAAAAATGAAAGTAAAGCTTGTATACGATTGCTTTAGGCATCAGTCTTATTTGCAGGGCCTCCTGACCACCTTACTGATTGTAGCAGCCCAATGTTAAACAGATGGGACTTTGAACAAGTATGGATAAATCTGCATGGCCTAGTGTCAACAAATATATCATTTTGTGGTCAAAACAAAACTTGCTTGATAACATTTACATGCCAATGAGGCCATTGTACGACGGAACTTTATCAAAAGATGGATCCAAAGGAAAGTTGACGGCAGGCTCCATAAATATAAACAAATTGCTTTTTAACAGTCAGAATCCATAAGGGCCCCTTGACACCCTTGTTGGTTTGCATAATGCAGATGTACTGTATGTCCTGTCAATGGTTTATGCAAAAAAACAATCTGTCTATTATACCATGGTTAAAAAGCATGCAATAAAAGCACTTGGAACAGTGACGTGAAAATGAAAATTCTGTAACCATGTATGAGGGTGTGTGTGTCTGTAGAATAATTATATATATATATATATATATATATATATATATATATACATACACAGTGGGGACGGAAAGTATTCAGACCCCCTTACATTTTTCACTCTTTGTTATATTGCAGCCATTTGCTAAAATCATTTAAGTTAATTTTTTTTCCTCATTAATGTACACACAGCACCCCATATTGACAGAAAAACACAGAATTGTTGTCATTTTTGCAGATTTATTAAAAAAGAAAAACTGAAATATCACATGGTCCTAAGTATTCAGACCCTTTGCTCAGTATTTAGTAGAAGCACCCTTTTGATCTAATACAGCCATGAGTCTTTTTGGGAAATATGCAACAAGTTTTTCACACCTGGATTTGGGGATCCTCTGCCATTCCTCCTTGCAGATCCTCTGCCATTCCTCCTTGCAGATCCTCTCCAGTTCTGTTGGGTTGGATGGTAAATGTTGGTGGACAGCCATTTTTAGGTCTCTCCAGAGATGCTCAATTGGGTTTAAGTCAGGGCTCTGGCTGGGCCATTCAAGAACAGTCATGGAGTTGTTGTGAAGCCACTCCTTCGTTATTTTAGCTGTGTGCTTAGGATCATTGTCTTCTTGGAAGGTAAACCTTCGGCACAGTCTGAGGTCCTGAGCACTCTGGAGAAGGTTTTCGTCCAGGATATCCCTGTACTTGGCCGCATTCATCTTTCCCTCGATTGCAACCAGTCGTCCTGTCCCTGCAGCTGAAAAAAACCCCCACAGCATGATGCTGCCACCACCATGCTTCACTGTTGGGACTGCATTGGACAGGTAATGAGCAGTGCCTGGTTTTCTCCACACATACCGCTTAGAATTAAGGCTAAAAAGTTCTATCTTGGTCTCATCAGACCAGAGAATCTTATTTCTCACCATCTTGGAGTCCTTCAGGTGTTTTTTAGCAAACTCCATGCGGGCTTTCATGTGTCTTGCACTGAGGAGAGGCTTCCGTCGGGCCACTCTGCCATAAAGCCCCGACTGGTGGAGGGCTGCAGTTATGGTTGACTTTCTACAACTTTCTTTCATCTCCTGATTGCATCTCTGGAGCTCAGCCACAGTGATCTTTGGGTTCTTCTTTACCTCTCTCGCCATGGCTCTTCTCCCTCGATAGCTCAGTTTGGCCGGACGGCCAGCTCTAGGAAGGGTTCTGGTCGTCCCAAACGTCTTCCATTTAAGGACTATGGAGGCCACTGTGCTCTTAGGAACCTTAAGTGCAGCAGAAATTTTTTCGGAACCTTGGACAGATCTGTGCCTTGCCACAATTCTGTCTCTGAGCTCTTCAGGCAGTTCCTTTGATCTCATAATTCTCATTTGCTCTGACATGCACTGTGAGCTATAAGGTCTTATATAGACAGGTGTGTGGCTTTCCTAATCAAGTCCAATCAGTATAATCAAACACATCTGGACTCAAATGAAGGCGTAGAACCATCTCAAGGATGATCAGAAGAAATGGACAGCACCTGAGTTAAATATATGAGTGTCACAGCAAAGGGTCTGAATACTTAGGACCATGTGATAATTCAGTTTTTCGTTTTTAATAAATCTGCAAAAATGATAACAATTCTGTGTTTTTCTGTCAATATGGGGTGCTGTGTGTACATTAATGAGGAAAAAAAAATGAACTTAAATGATTTTAGCAAATGTCTGCAATATAACAGAGTTAAAAATTTAAGGGGGTCTGAATACTTTCCGTCCCCACTGTGTGTGTATGTATGTATATATATATATATATATATATATATATCTGGAGTCTCAGAAATAAGGGTTCTTCTCCCTGCCAGCCCTTTCTGATCATCCTGCTGAGGATCCAGCCTGCTCTTCGAACTGTGCTCTTCTGAGGGGCCTATATTTTTACAGGTAATTTGAGAGCCAAAGAGGGGTGCCACTAGGGATCTTATCTGGGTGCGCTACAGAGAAGTCTGCCTGCTGGAGTCTGAAGGGGGTGTCGTTCAAGCTTATCTGGGAAATCTACAGGGGGGGGGGGGGGGTGTTAGCCTAGCGCTGGAAACACTGAGTACAGACCAGAGAGAGAAAGGGATCCTTGTGACTGTTAGTGCCGCTAACCCCTGTCACACTTAGTTAATGCTTGCCTGGCCTGGGACATTGGTAATGGTGTACCAGTGCTGCCCACTTCATGTGCCAATACTTGGAGGACTTTAAGAAGCTGCTGCTAATGGTATAGTGTCGTCTTATTCTTTTTTGGGGTTCTGAAATACCCCACAGCTCCATAGTCCCCATTCAAGTTGATGTTCAATAAAATATTTCAAAAGGCTACCCCGAGACTGTTAATTAAGCCAGAAGCGCTACAAATATACATACATACATATAATACAGTATGAGTGTATGAATTTTAATGTTTTCACTAATTTAATTTTGCTTGTGTTATTAAGGAACAAAAATCTACGGTGATTTCCTTGAAGAAGCTGATAGTAAGGAAAGTGGCACATGATGAAAAGGGACTGTTCCTGATCAGCATGGGAGATAAGGGAGATAAGAGCGATAAGCCCCCAGAAATGGTGGAGGTTCTCACCAGTACCAAAGAAGAGCGGGACAGCTGGATTGACACTATCCAGGAAACGATGACTACAATGTATGTAGCAGTATTGCCCCTGCTGCTCCAGTAAGAGCTAATTCCTTCTGTCTTAATATTCCTCTGATCTATCTTGTGTAATATTCTAGGGACAAAGATGAGGATGAAGGTGTTCCATCTGAGTCAGAGGAAGAAAAAAAGAACTGGGATACCAAAGCCAGAGAACTGAGAGGTACAGAAAATCTTCTTTCCACAATTTCTCATCATATTTTATGCTGCCATTTGGCTAAAAAAAAAAGGGGAGCATTTTGATAAGAATGGGTCATTCACATCCCACTATTTACTTACACTGAGCGTAAACTGACACTAAATGACATCCTCATTGACCAAAAATATTTCTTACATATCCTCCGGGTCCTGACAGAGCCCACCTGCACATGTGCAGTGACATTTACAGCCACGCACAAAGGCTGGGGAAGGTTTTGGACCTCCCTATTAGCGGTCTTTGTGTGTGCGGAGATGTCCGGGTACACGGCGCATGCTCTGATGTTTTGTAGGGCTCTCTCAGGATCCTAGCCCTGCTGCATAACTGCTCAGGGGTTGATATTCCAAACAGTGAGATGTGATGGTATGGGTTTGAAGGTGCCCAGCCCTAAAGGGAAAAACACAATGCTGGGAGTGTGACAAATTATCTACTTATAGCCGAATTTTTTTACCACTGCTACTCCTGTCTAGAAATTAGTGTCCTACAAAGATCTCAACAGGGCTGGAGTAGGTGAAATACAACTATAGCGTAACAGCAAAGGACCTGAAAATATCTCTTGATTTTGCCAGTGAATATCATTTAAAACAAAAAATGTTTTTACTCCAAAAACAAAATATTTCTGCCATCTCAATTTTGCGAAAGAGTACCTTGGTGTTCCATAGCCATAGTGTTCTGGTACAATGTTCTATGGATGGTTGAAACCAGGGCTTTTTTTTTCTTAGAATAGGTGCACGAACCCCCCTTATAAGTCACCCCTTGTCTCCACCCCCCTTATCCACCTCCAAGCGTTGTCCCTTGGTTCCCCCCCATATCTACCTTTGAGTACTGTCCCTTGGTTCCACCCCCTACCCACCTCCCAGTACCACTGCTTTTAGTGAATACAGAACTATGTATTATTTTGTGGTGTTTTTTTTATTTAGTATTTTGTAAGCAATTTGATGCAATGATAAAAAAAAGCTGTAAAATAGACACCCTGCAACCAACAACAATAGACCCCAACCTAGCCACACTAGATCCCCCCAGCAAATACAGATCCATCCAGCAACATTAGATCACCCACCTCAAACAATATCCCCCACCCCAGCAACAATAGATCGCCCTCAGCAATAGATCCCCCTGGCAACAAAAGACCCTACCCCAGTAACAATAGACCCCTCACACAGCATTATACCCCCCCAGCAACAATGGGCCCCCTGTTACAAATCACCTCAGCAACATTAGATCCACCCCAGTAATAATAGACCCCCATAAGCAACAACAGATCTTCCAGCAGCCAGCAACAATAGACCTCTCCCTCAACAGTAGATCCCTCCCAGCAAACATAAGACGCCCTAAGCAACAATGGACCCCCATGCAAAAAATAGATCCCCGCCAGTTACATTAGATCCGCCATCAGCCAACATCATAGACCCTACAGCATCCTTTACCGTGCACTCCTGTCACTCTTTTAAGCCAACGGCGGGCTAAAGTCACTCAGCAGGTCCAGGCTCTGGATGGATCCCGACTTCACAGTCAGAATATACCCAGATGCCTGGACCAGCAGCTTGGCTCAGCCTCTAAGCATGCTGCTGAGAGCCTGAGCCAGCAGCTCCCACTCCCTCCACAGCCTAGCACTCCAGTGAGCGCTGTAGGGGCAGAACAGAGAGCCGGTGACTGACAGTCATAGCTCTCTGCTCAGAGCAGAGGGGAAAACTTGAGTGATCAGCAGTGTTTGATAGCTCAGTTCCCAGTGCAAAATTGGCGGGGAACAGATGCAGCATCAGATTGATGCTGCATCCACCACAGTAATTATAATTTTTCTTTTGTGTCAAGAAATTTCATAGAAAAAAGTCAGGGTAGAATCCATGAGCTGAAGCCTCAAAAAAAAATGTAAATTTGCCCAGTCAGGACACAGTAACAGGCTCTCTTTATCACATATGTTCGCTGCCACTAATATTTACCCTACCCTACATTTCCCTGCTACCCTGTCCACTAGCTGGAGCCCTTAGTAATACCCTTTACATCTATGTATGGGGAGCATGGGACCTGCTTTTGTCTCCCTTAATGTAGTGCATGGTCCCTGAGCAGCTAGTTTCCACTTTAGGGGCAAAACTCTGGCACTGAGCTTACATAGGACTTTCTTCTAGGTGCTGCAACGGGGGCATGCAGGGCAGGTAAAGCAGAAGAGATTGCCCATAAAGAGAAGCTGTTACTTTGCCCTGCATGGCATGGACCTGAAACTGTAAAAAATGAATCAACAGTGGCTTTGATTTAGACGACTAATGTGAATGTACAATATGTAAAGTGCTACATAAACTGTGAACCCTATATAAATACTTGTAAAAGTGAAATTCGTATTCAGGAATAGACAAGTGAGATCTCAACCCAACTGATATGTACAGAAATGTCCCAAAGATCTGTTCATCAAGGAATCCCAGAAATATCAACAAACAGCTGCAAGTTTGTGAGGTGGAATGGGCAGGTTGTCCGACCCAATTTCATCGCAGGCCGCATCAGCATTCTGGTTGCCCTCAAAGGGCCAGTTGTATCTGTAAGACTCAAGAAAGAGCTACCCACCCCACCACCACCCTTACATCAGACGTCCAGAGCCACCCACCCTCCCTTAAAACACAGTGCACCCCCTTACCCTGTGCTGCTGCTGGGAAGAAGCTAGTGGCAGAGCTGGGAAGAAGAAAGTGCAGGATCTGGAGGAGGACTAGAGGAAGGCTGGAGCTCGCTGCCGGATTTTGCTGAATGCTGAGACCAGGGAGGGGGTGCTGTGACTGCACGGACAGGCACAGGATCTGGAGGAGTTCTGTTCTCCTCTCTGCTGCCAACTGCTGAGACAAGGTGGGGACGGAGATAAGAGTGTCCCCCCTTAGCTGGAGGAGAGGTGCGAGGGACACATGAAATGTCCTGGTGGGCCACATTCGGCCAGGGGGCTTTGTGTTTGACACATGTGGTTTAACTGCTTTACCATTGAGGAGGGTGTTCATCCTAAAGGCGCGTGTCTAATGGTTACTAGATAGGGGACTTCACATACATTTTCCCACCTGGACTGCAATGTGTTTGTTAAGCAAATGAGAGCACAATTTGTGTGTTTTTGTCTTTTATTGTTGAAGATCGGGCCATGTTGTAGCAGCCATTAATACAGAATCACAAACTTTTTTCTTTCAAAGATACTCCTGCTCAAAACTCATTATCTTCGCCTTTTGCTCAGGTAAGGGGGTGCATCTAGCTTTGAGCAATAAGTAATCTCCACCTCCTTATCCTTGTATTCTGCATCCTTTTATTCTGCTATAAGACAGCACAGTGCTCTGGACATACAGTAGTAGTGATGCTATGGCATTTGGGCATAATCTCATTTTATCCATCCACACAAATGACGTGGTTGGATGAACCATCCCTGCTGGGCAATTGTATTTGATAGTAACTAGCTCCAGATGTTAGAAAGGTCCTCCTAATTATTAAAACTTTAACTAAAACTTTCACTTTGGAGTGCAGCTGCCTTTTCTTGTTCCTGCAGTTGACCTCCTGACTTACATTTGACCTTCTTGACGTACCCACCCATAGGCACATTTAGGAATACAAAACCCCTTGAAGCAAACAAAAAAGCAATGACACGGATCCTCATTGTAATGCATATTTCATTTGCAGGGCAACTGTCTCAAAAAGATGAACAAATATTAACCTTACTTGAAGAGAAAGAGAAGCTTTTTCAGGCGTTGACACTTAGCAATGGTCAAGAAGAGAATTCCCCATCAGTACTGGGCAGAACGCTCTTCAGAGCAAACACAGAAGAGGCTCCTCGAGGAGAACCACTAATAAAAAGTGCAATCAAAGAAGGTAAGAATTTCTTAATTTTACATACTGTTGAAAAGCAAGCTTTATGTGAAAACGCTACTTCCCAACATTCACAACAGTGTATGTAATAGGCCCTGTGTGTACATAGAACTTGGGTTTGTGTTGAGGCCATCCAAACTTTGTTCACATCTAGTTGTACTTTATGTAGGGACAGCAGCTACCCCCCACACACACACACACACACACACACACACACACACACACACACACACACACACACACACACCTCTGCTTCCCCCCAGTGTTCATTGAGCCTCGCCTCCTTGCAGAGATTTCCCTTCCTGTCCTATAGCCAAATTAGGAAGTGACCCCGCAAATCCCTTTTGAACCCCCAGGATACCAGAACTAGTGTCCCCATTGGCAGATTTCCCCTCTTACTTTCCTGGGGACACCCCAAAATTTTGGATTTTCTTTTACTTTCAGTGCAAATGGTAAACAGGACAAATAGGCAGAATCTCCCTAACAGGGGTATAGATGGCAAATTCAAACCAAACTGTCAGGTGTTCTAACAGGCTGCTAAATTGTGAGACTGTTGGAGCTCTGTGTAAGTGGAACCAGTCTAAGTGGTGAGTTAAAACCAGAGGGGGGACCTTGAGTGGAGAGGGAAAAAGTCTTGCTTTTTGATTGCTGGGTTGCATTTTTGGGGCTTTTCCTTTTAGCTTTTCTATCACCTTTTTCTGTCACTTTTTAAATAGCTGTTTTTTTTTTTCTTTGGTTCCTTCAGACTACCAATTAAGGGGAGTGGTTAATTGATCACAGGTGCTTAAGGCCTATATTACCTGGTGTAGGACTCATACTGAGCCTGCTCAGTTGTGAGGCTGTTGGAACTCTGTGTAAGTGGAACCAGTCTAAGTGGTGAGTTAAAACCAGAGTTTAAAACAGGAGGTTATAACAGGGGTCATAGTACCTCTGAGTAGTGTGTGTGGATCGTTAGTACTTGTGTATTGCGAGTGCACGTAGGTCTGCGAGTGGCCTGCGAGTGCACGTAGGTCTGCGAGTGGCCTGTGAGTGCACGTAGGCCTGCGAGTGCACGTAGGTCTGAGAGTGGCCTGCGAGTGCACGTAGGTCTGCGAGTGGCCTGCGGGTGCACGTAGGTCTGCGAGTGCACGTAGGCCTGCGATTGCACGTAGGTCTGCGAGTGGCCTGCGAGTGCACGTAGGTGTGCACGTAGGTCTGCGAGTGCACGTAGGTCTGCGAGTGGCCTGCGAGTGCACGTAGGTGTGCACGTAGGTCTGCGAGTGCACGTAGGTCTGCGAGTGGCCTGCGGGTGCACGTAGGTCTGCGAGTGCACGTGTATTGTCTTGTTGTGTACCTGTGTATTGTCTTTAGTATTAGTGCCAGGAAGCTAGCTGTTAGGTAATTTGGACAGGGTATAATCCCCAATCCTCACTAAATTTAATAGGTACAGTGCCTGATCGAGGGCGAATACTGATGTGCAAAATGTAAGCACATTGTTTCCCTGGAAGCCCAGGTTCTGAATCTGGGGAAGCAACTGTCAGCACTGAGAAGTCCCTTCATACTAAAGGAGAGCCAGGAACGTACACAGCAGGGGCCAGCACAGAGGTGGGTGGAGACAAAGAGGTGCAGGCACTAGCAAAGAGTAGATGGGTGACAGTCAGGAAGGGTAGAGGGGGAAGTGCCAAGGAAGCCGATCCAGGACTGGAGCATCCCAATAAGTACGCTCCATTGAGTGACATTGGTGAAATCAGTCAGGGACCAGTACTGCTGGAGCTGAGGGACTCTCCTAGCTGCCGGGGGAAGAACTCCTCCAGTGAGAGTGGGGGGGCAGCGAAGGGAAAGGAAAGACAGATTCTGGTGGTAGGGGACTCAATTCTTAGAATGACAGAGAGGGCAATCTGTAACCAAGACCTGAAGCGCCGAACAGTATGTTGTCTACCCAGCGCTCGGGTTCGGCACATCACGAATCTTGTGGACAGATTACTGGGAGGGGCTGGGGAAGACCCAGCTGTCATGGTGCACGTTGGCACCAATGACAAAGTCAGAGGCAGATGGAGTGTCCTAAAGAACGATTTCAGGGACTTAGGAGCTAAATTGAGGAAAAGGACCTCCAAGGTAGCATTCTCAGGAATACTTCTGGTACATCGAGCCACACCAGAAAGGCAGAGGGAGATTAGGGAAGTAAACAAGTGGCTGAAGAGCTGGTGTAGTAAGGAGGGGTTTGGGTTCCTGGAGGACTGGGCCGACTTCTCAGTCGATAACCGGTACTATAGAAGGGACGGACTGCACCTAAATGAGGAGGGTGCAGATCTGCTGGGAATGAAGATGGCCAAAAAGTTAGAGGGGTTTTTAAACTAGGCGATGGGGGGGAGGGTCCAGAGGTAGAGATAGTCAGCGCGGAAGATATTCCAGAGGATAGTATTGGGGGCATTAGTGGTAGGTTGACCAAAGCACAAAAATACAAAATAAGTATAGTAGCAAGTTCTAGTTGCAATCTCGAAACACCCAATACGAGGACAATATGCGACCGGTCTAAACTATGTGGCATGTTCACCAATGCCAGGAGCATGGCGGACAAGATGGGTGAACTAGAGATACTGTTGTACGAGGAGGATTTGGATTTTGTGGGAATTTCAGAGACCTGGTTCAACAGCTCTCATGATTGTCTGGCAAACATTCAAGGGTATACCCCTTACCTCAAGGATAGAGAGGGTAAAAAAGGGGGAGGGGTATGCCTATATATCAAGAATAATGTACAAGTGAATGTGAGAGATTGCATCACTGAGAGAGCTAGGGAGGAGGTGGAATCCTTATGGGTAGAGCTCCAAAGGGATGAAGCTAAGGGGAAAATAATACTGGGAGTATGCTATAGCCCCCCTAACCTGAGGGAGGAAGTGGAGACAGATCTCCTATCACAATTTGGATTAGCAGCAAGGAAGGGAAGTGTTATCATAATGGGGGATTTTAATTATCCAGACATAGACTGGGCGGAGGGAACCGCACATTCATTTAAGGCTCGTCAGTTCCTTAATGTCTTGCAGGAGAATTTTATGGGTCAGATGGTAGACGCACCAACTAGAAATAAAACATTACTGGATCTACTGATTACCAACAATACAGACCTGATCACGGATGTGGAAATACGGGGCAATTTAGGTAACAGCGATCACAGGTCAATTAGTTTCAGTATAAATCACACAAATAGGAAACATAAAGGGAATACAAAGAAACTGAATTTCAAAAGAGCCAACTTCCCTAAACTACAAACCTTGCTAAAAGGCATAAATTGGGATAAAATATTAGGAACAAAGAATACGGAGGAGAGATGGGTTTGCTTAAAGAATATATTATATATTAAATATATTAAATAATATATTAAATAAGGGCATTAGCCAATGTATCCCATTGGGTAATAAATTTAAAAGGGCGAACAAAAGTCCTGGATGGCTTAACTCCAATGTAAAAATGCATATAAAAGCAAAGGAGAAGGCCTTCAAAAAATACAAGGTTGAGGGATCATCCACAGCATTCAGACTTCAGAATGCAACAAGAAATGTAAGGGTGCAATTAGGACGGCTAAGATAGAACATGAAAGACACATAGCGGAGGAGAGCAAAAAAAGTCCCAAGAAATTCTTTAAGTATGTAAACAGTAAAAAAAGGGAGGACTGACCATATTGGCCCCATAAAGAATGAGGAAGGACATCTGGTTACAAAGGATGGGGAGATGGCGAAGGTATTGAATTTATTCTTCTCCTCAGTCTTCACGAGTGAATCGGGGGGCTTCAGTAACCAAAACGGCAGTGTTTATCCTCATGACACAACACAGGAAGCACCTCCATGGTTAACAGAGGACAGAATTAAAATTAGATTTGAGAAACTTAACATTAATAAATCACCGGGACCTGATGGCTTGCATCCGAGGGTACTTAGGGAACTCAGTCAAGTGATTGCCAGACCGTTGTTCCTAATTTTTACAGATAGTCTACTGACTGGAATGGTACCAGCTGATTGGAAAAAAGCCAATGTAGCACCAATATTTAAAAAGGGCCCAAAATACATCCCTGGGAATTACAGACCAGTTAGCCTAACATCAATAGTATGTAAACTCTTGGAGGGGATGATAAGGGACTATATACAAGATTTTAGTAATGAGAATGGTATCATTAGCAGTAATCAGCATGGATTCATGAAGAATCGTTCTTGCCAAACCAATCTATTAACCCTCTATGAGGAGGTGAGTTGCCATCTAGATAAAGGAAGGCCCGTAGACGTGGTGTATCTGGATTTTGCAAAAGCATTTGACACAGTTCCCCATAAACGTTTACTGTACAAAATAAGGTCCGTTGCCATGGACCATAGGGTGAGTACATGGATTGAAAACTGGCTACAAGGGCGAGTTCAGAGGGTGGTGATAAATGGGGAGTACTAGGAATGGTCAGGGGTGGGTAGTGGGGTTCCCCAGGGCTCTGTGCTGGGACCAATCCTATTTAATTTGTTCATAAACGACCTGGAAGATGGGATAAACAGTTCAATCTCTGTATTTGCAGACGATACTAAGCTAAGCAGGGCAATAACTTCTCCGCAGGATGTGGAAACCTTGCAAAAAGATCTGAACAAATTAATGGGGTGGGCAACTACATGGCAGATGAGGTTCAATGTAGAAAAATGCAAAATAATGCATTTGGGTGGCAAAAATATGAATGCAATCTATACATTGGGGGGAGAACCTCTGGGGGAATCTAGGATGGAAAAGGACCTGGGGGTCCTAGTAGATGATAGGCTCAGCAATGGCATGCAATGCCAAGCTGCTGCTAACAAAGCAAACAGAATATTGGCATGCATTAAAAAGGGGATTAACTCCAGAGATAAAATGATAATTCTCCCATTCTACAAGACTCTGGTCCGGCCACACCTGGAGTATGCTGTCGAGTTCTGGGCACCAGTCCTCAGGAAGGATGTACTGGAAATGGAGCGAGTACAAAGAAGGGCAACAAAGCTAATAAAGGGTCTGGAGGATCTTAGTTATGAGGAAAGGTTGCGAGCACTGAACTTATTCTCTCTGGAGAAGAGACGCTTGAGAGGGGATATGATTTCAATATACAAATACCGTACTGGTGACCCTACAATAGAAATAAAGCTTTTTCGCAGAAGAGAGTTTAACAAGACTTGTGGCCACTCATTAAAATTAGAAGAAAAGAGGTTTAACCTTAAACTACGTAGAGGGTTCTTTACTGTAAGAGCAGCAAGGATGTGGAATTCCCTTCCACAGGCGGTGGTCTCAGCGGGATACAGGGATATACAATGTAATACTGACACATAGTCACACATAGGTTGGGCTTGATGGACTTGTGTCTTTTTTCAACCTCGCCTACTATGTAACTCTATGTAACTAATCCCGCTCCACTCTGTTCAAAACTAAAGAAAAAAGTTTTTTGCCTTTTAATGCACTCTCTTCATTAATGGAAAAACCGCCCCAAACCATTCTAGGTCTCCCTGTCCCCAAACATTTACCTGTGGTCCCTTGTCAATGCAGCCAGGTTCCAGGCAATCTGTACTGCTTCCTCAATCTACCAGGTTGTAGAGGAGGGTACTAAGGGCACTGGAGTGATAGGCCCCTTTCACGCAGGCGGACCGATCGAGTCCGCCTGTCAGTTTTTTAGGTGGATCTTTTTGGACCATCCATTGCACCCGCCGACATCCAATCCTATCTGCTAAAATCAGATGGATGGGGGAGCTGGCTGGTGGTAGCAGCTTGGTAACTAGCTGTAGAAAAGACAGGACATCTTAAAGAAGAAACATTATATAATGGAATTATGGCCCCGATCTTCAAATAGAAAATAAAATAAGGTTTTAATATCACATTAGAATTAAGGGCTAAGTTGCAGCTAAAACCATTTACCTCTACCCAGGCCTAAATGATATTGGGCAATATCTATCTCCTCTCCAGCTGGGGAGGTTTTCCCTGAAAATTGCATAGAGCTCTGGTGTATCTGCAGCTCTTTGAACCTACAGATGGTTGTCAGTATTTTTTCTTGCTTAAGTGCTGGGGCTGAAATCGAGGCCCCCTATATCTTTCTTTTCCAAGTGAGGCCCCCCTATATCATGTTCATAATGGAGAATTATGACTGGATATTCTTTAGCTTTGTTCATACATGGTGCAAGTGCTGCAGCTAGGGAGAATATATACCACCCTCCCTGCACAAACACTAGTTTTATCTGCATCTGAGGACTGTGTTTAGAGCAGAGTTATCCATTAATCTCAGCTTATTTTTAAGCTCCTATAGAGCCTTGTTTCAGTCAAATGATTTCATATCCTTTAAAATAATGGAAATACATTTTTTCTTTTCATGAATTGGAATATGATTCATTAAGTAGATTGTGTAAGATGTTTAGGTTTTCTCCGTTGTCTTAGTGTTTTCTGTATTGCAGTGGAGACACTTGAAGTTCTGGTGAACCAGTATCTATGGAGCAGCCTAGTGGCGCAGGAGTCTGGGGAGATCGAAAATGGGGTTGGTCCCGTTTCCCTTCCCCGAAGAGCAGAAACTTTTGGAGGGTTTGACAGCCATCAACTCAGTGCTTCTAAATGTAAGTGTCTGAACTTGTTGCCCGTTTTATTGTAGATGCAGTACAGCGTTTTCTAATAACTAGCTCTTGTTGTTTAGCTTTAATTGTAAGAGAAGTATTGGGTAACCTAAAACAGCAAAATGTAATGCACACCTAGATGGACACAGCTTCCGTCCCCCGCCACTTCTAAGACTGTCGGTGACCGGCTCCCTGCTCTGCCCCTCCAGGGCTTACTGGAGTACCGGGCTGTGCAAAGGACGGGAGCGGCTGGCTAAGTTTACCAGTAGCTCGTTGAGAGGTTGAGCCAGCTGCTGGTCAGGATCTTTCCTGAGCCGGGACAGGCTGAGTGAGGTCAGCTGACAGCAGGCTTTAGCCGCAAAACTTTTTGGCTATGCTTTTCCTTTAAACGAAATAAATTATATATTGTTCAGAAACCCATCAAAATTACCAACACGAACTGCAATAATATAATATACACTTGATGATTAGTCTTGTTTTTCACTTAAAGGTGGTGAAAAAGATGAAGGGGAAGATGCACAGGATCTCCGAAGAACTGAATCTGACAGTGTTCTCAAAAAGGTACCGTTTGCATTGACATTCAGATGGCTGTGGTCCTGTGCAGTTATCTTCATCATAGAATGATTTCAAACTGCTCTGTCTGATAGGGAGAGGTTTGTGAAGTACATACAAGTGCTTTACCAAAATATCTCTACCAGTTGTCTTGTATTCATAAAAGCGAGAAGGCCTGTGCAGACAATTGACTTGTCCAGCTCCTTTCTATGGAAACTGCTCAGGGATCATAACCGGTTGAGAGACCATTAACCTCTTGGCGCCGACAGCACGCAAATATGCGGCCTCTCGGCGGGTAGGCCTTGGCGCCGTGCAACGGACTATTTGTGTGCAATATTGCAAAAACAGCTGTGCCGAGAGCGTGCACCCTGCGTGCTCCCGGCATGGTTACTGGCGACTAAAGGAACGCAAGCAGCGATCGGTAGCATTCTGATCATGTGACCACTGACAGCCTATGACGGCGGTCACACGATCATAAAACCCTCCCCAGCATCTAAAACCCCTTAAAGGGCCATGAGGCACAGACGCCAATGGGATTAATTTGGGTGTACATGGTTGCTCTTTTTTCGTGCAGCTGGCAGGAAAGAATGGATCCCTCCCCCCTCCTTTCACACAAGCAAGATGGATGGAGGAATCTAACCCATTGTGCCATTGTATTCTGACAGTTTGAACTCTCTCTTGTTGGAATACACTGATCAGTGGCATCACCCACTGATCAAATAGAAGTTTTCCAATGTGACCGTTCGACAGAAGTAAATCTACCAATTGACTTCTGAGAAGCAGGAAGGGCCTCACACAGATAGAAATTCAGCCGATCCATCTCTTCCCAACTTTAGGTTCTACAGATTGCTGCACTACATGAGTACTTTTGTACTGCATGGGAATCTCAGAAAAGATGGCTGATGGGGCAAGGTTGCGATTAGGCTTGTCAGTGCATTTACAGTGCTTGAATGGCCAACATTTGGTTATGTTTCTCATACCTAGAATTGAATGCGTTTTCCTGATATTCTTATACTGTGCATATATACAGCCATATTTAGAAACCTCCCTTCCGGTTTCTGTTGGTGAATAAAAAAAACAAATGGCATGGAATTCATTGATTTACAGCTGTCTACCAATCGTTTTCCAATTTCAGCCAACCGAATTATGAAATTAAGGATCATTTTCTTTTCCATTTCCAGCCCCTTGATGTCAGAAGGTGAAAGTAACCTTAGCTCCCAAATACAGTCTTGCAACTATGGCATGTGTTGATAAAACTGCACATATCAACTAACTGTATCCAGGTGAAATGATACTAGTTTTGTTCAGGGCAAATTGGGCCTTCATTTATTAATGAAAATATGAATGGCTATCCCCTGACTTTTTATTATCAAAAAAAAACTGTCCCAAAATAATCACAAAATTGTAGTCAAAAAAAATTTGTAGCTGTACATTTTTTGACTCGCCACCAAAAAATCCACGAAAATAAATTCTCCTCCTCATGACGTTCATGTCGATACCACATATGTGCATATTATTTGTTGGTTTACCCATAGTAGTGCCAAGAAACAATAGTGAGCATTTTGCTGTTTTTTGTTTTTTTTTTTTGCTACCTAAAATGACACTAATGGTGACTTCGATCCTGACCTTGGACGCTAACACTAACCTAAATAAAATTCCTATTGGGGTATCCTGTGTAAGCTTCTAGAACTTGAAAGTGAAAACAAATTAGAGAGAATGCACTTGTTGTTAATGTGATTTTTTTTTTTTTTTAATGAGTTGGTAATTTGTAGTATAAATAACCATGTTTGTTCTCACATCTGCAGGGAGTAAGCCCCAGTGTTGTGGTGAAGCGAAATGGCATGGTAAGATATTTTTTTATTTTTACTAGTTTCCTAGATATCAACTTCAGCTCCGGAAGATTTTACCTCTTTATGACCAGGCCATTTTTTGCTATTGAGCACTGCGCTATTTTAACTGGCGATTGTGCGGTCATGCGACACTGTACCCAAACAAAATTTATATAATTTTTTTACACACAAATAGAGCTTTATTTTGGTGGTATTTGATCACCACTGGGTTTTTTTCACTTTTTGCGATATAAATGAAAAAATACTGAAAATGTAAAAAAAAAAAAAAAAAACTTCTGCATCAAATATTTTTAAAAAAATCAAATTTTTTACATTTTGGACAAAATGTATTCTGCTACACCTTTTTGATTAAAAAAAATTCCAATAAGTGTATATTGATTGGCTTGTGTGAAAGTTTTATAGTGCCTACAAACTATGGAATATATATACTGGAATATTTTTTTTTACACTACTAATAGTGGCAATCAACGACTTATAATGGGACTGCCATAGTGTGGCGAGCAGTCTGACACTAACTGACCCTGGGGGAACTGACTAACTACCACTGACATCACTAGTGACATTAATACAGTAATCAGTGCTAAAAATATACACTGTCATTGTACTAATGACACTGGCAGGGTGTAGGGGTTAACATCTAGGGCGATAAAGGGGTTAAATATATGCCTTGCTATGTGTAAAGTGCGCTGCTTTTTACTAATTATCTTTTTTTTTTCTCATCCCTGCTTTGCAGGGTTGAGAAACTGACAGATCGTTCCCTGTGTACAGAGCTCTGTGTTGAATGTCAACACAGAGCTCTCGGCTGTGAATGTAAACAGCCAATCAACGGCCAGGACTTGCCAACAGGCTCCCGCTGTATACCTCCACTGCAGGAGCCAGCCAGGAAGAGCGCATGAGCGCGCCCTAAACCTGGAAGTAGGCTAAAATGTACCAGTAAGTCACTTTGCCTACAGCGGCCGCCTGTCCCCAGTAGAATGCGGGCATTAAGTGGTTATCCGGTGTACTATTGTGTGTCGTGTAAACGTGTGTATAAATAATGTTTGTATTCATAACTAACTTCCATTTCTTTCACTGCAGCAAGTTCTCCTGTCTGTCAGCAACCTTCATAAATACCTGAAGTCTTTGCAGGTCAGTTGTTGAAGATTATAGTCGTGTTAAATACATTGCCTGCTGTATGATCTGTGCCCTAATAGGTTTTATTCTACCACAGGCTGTGGTCGTACAGCAAGACACTTACATTGAGGATCAAAAAATGATGCTGAGCAAGGATGCCCTCAACTGGAAATCAAGACCAAGCTCCTTAAGCGACCAGGAAAAGCAGCGCAGTCTAGAAAAACTGCGTCAGGAGATCTCCAACTTGGAAAAGCAGCAAGCGCAGCACAAGAAAGAGAAGTTAAGAAATGAATGGCAGTGGGAATCCCGAGAAAAAAAGTTTGCAGAGTGGAAAGAATGGTCTTCAAGGATGGACGAAGACCTAAAGAAGAGTATGCAGGATATGGAACAGAAGAAGAATCGGCTGGAGATCATGAAAGCCTTTGGCCAATGTAATCTAGAGAGCCTAGAAGAAGACTTGAGGCAAGAGAAGATCCAAGAACAGCGGAACAAAGACCCTAAACAGGTATAGTTTATGGTTATAGCGGTTTTCCGCTTTGAAAAGGTCCTTTCCACCCATTTTTTTAATCAAATGGCCTTTATTGAAAATATAGAAGGTGCAAACAACAATTGCCATATTCAGCATTGATCAGCCATACAAGATTAAATCAGAAACCCATGTCGTATTTATTCAGTAATCAGAACTTGCAACGGAATAAAGCCTACGATACTGTCAATAACATAAACCTTTTGTAAACCGGTAGGAATAGCAATCAAATCAATACATACATACATCAATTCACAGATCTAGATCAGCTGAGGCAGACATAACCTGAAAAATCAACAATTGGGCAAATATACACAGAAGATCTTTGGAGCTAGGGCCCAAAATTCTAACACAGGCCATATCATCATATAGGTATCCGCCATATAGCCTACCCAAAGTCTATATTTGCAATAATCTGTAATGAGTTGGCTGTGGGGGGCTAAACCATATGTTTATACGTTTTTTCAGGGAGTTTCTCCTCTGGTACGTATTTTTCTCTGTAATGCGAATGTTGTTTACTTCGATCCATTTTCTACTGGTGGGAGGGTTAGGTGAGAGCCAGGACTTTGCTGCTTTCCACCCATTTTAATGACTATAGTGTGTGCATGTGGTCTGGTTTTGGTGCCATCATGAAATATAAATACAGTCAAATAGGAGTCATTTTGCCTATACTGGCCAAGCAGTTTCACAAGGCACCAAACTGGTCTGGAGAGCAGTGGCGGCTGGTGCTCTATTTTTTTTTTTGGGGGGGAGGCGCAAACAAACCAGGTGCTCTGTGCCCCAAGCCCACCCTTTTTTAAAGCCAATTAGAGCCTCAGGCTCTAATCATGTGCTTAAAAAAAAAAAAACATTGAAATCCGAATCCGTGCGTCCGGCGCCCTGCATGTAGATTAGGGGCCGGGCCCCTGTGCTCCTAATGGAGTGGCCACCACTGCTGGAGAGATTGTTTTCCTGGCAGGTTTATCTGGTCTTAAATGTTCATCAAGTTATAAAATTAGGTCTTGTTTCCACCATCTATGCATAAAGCAAAGCTACCATTAGTTTTATGATTTTACATCCAAGAAGCCCATTCCCTAGGACCTACCTTTTCCATAGACGGATGTTTGGAGGGACATATTGGACCACAACATGTAGAAAAAGCTCTCACTAAAATGTCTTGCTGGTTGCATCTAGTTGCCCAGTATCTGAACTGTGGTTCAATGCCAAGTACCAATCACCATTGCCTAATAGATTGTCCACAGTATTGTAGTTCCAAAGTCAAAGAAAGAAATAGGAATTTGTGCAGATAAGATTTGATCTCATCTGTTACAGATAAATGTGGTCTGTGTGGCTGATTGTACCCAAGTACAACCAGCCGTTTGTATTTTTTACATGTAATTACTAATAGCGGCTATAGCCAATAATTGATGTGTTCTGCCACCCGGGAAGGCACCTCAACTTCCCCCGCCAGCAGAACATAATAGCGCTGCAGGAAGCATTCCGACCTTGTTGATGGAGGTATCAAGAGCTTTTCTTTGCTTTCACCTGTGGTGGAAAGAAAGAGGATCAAATCATCTATGGGCTGCTTAAGTATTGTCCTTTTAAGCAGTGATATATCAGTACTTCTTAAAATCCTGATTTAATGTTAAAAGCTGTAGACAGATTATAGTAAGCATGTAGTGCATTTATAGACAATAAATAGATAAGCAATACTTGTGGAATAACACCTTGTGATGTGGATTATTTCCAATAGGTATCTTTTCAACATGACAAGTTAAATCGGGTGCCCTCACTCCCTGTTGCCATGGACTCATGTAAATGGTCTGACTCTAACTCCACCAAACAGGAACAGTTGCAATCAGAGGCATCTACGTCACCTAAAAAGGACAGTTTACTACGGACTGACAGTAAGCAAAAAGGAAAAGGCCACTTCAACTTACTTGGGAGCCAGTCTAATAAATCAGCAGAGGGCCATTCCTCCAATCGCCTCTTTAACCTGTCAAAACCAAAGGAAAAAAAGGACAAGAAGAAAAAGAGCAAAGGAGCCGGACCTTTAACCTCAGGTAACAGAAAGTAAAAAGATTGTTGTGATTTTACTGGGCCAGTAAAGTTATAATAATAATTGTACTTATCAGCACCAATTTGCTTCATTGATAGACTTATTGCTTTACAATGCTGAACAAGACCATGTCTGATAGGATGAGAAGTTTCCACCTGAGTGTTTTTTAATTACATTTTGTTGAGCCAGGTGGTGCTTTCAGGGCCACCTGCAGCTTAAATTTCAGCAGGAATGTGCAGCAATTCAAACGGCCTATGGGGGGCAGTGGTGGTATATTTTTTTGGGGGGGCGGCAAACAATCCACCAGCCGGCAAACCCTCCCTGGTCAGTCGGGTCACAGGCACTTAAGCCCCCCCTTCTGGTTGGTCGGTCCCCAGCCCCGCACTTACCCCATCTAGATCGTCAGCAGCGCTTCCCTCCTCCTCAGCGGCCGATAGGATCTCTTTTCTTCTCGGGTGACGGGTCTCAGGACCCACTTCCTGACTGGCTGGAGGGGGAGCCAGGAATACAATAGCGGATATTAATATGCTATTGTCACACAACTGGGTGGGCTCACTGCGCCCCGAGCCCACCCTTTTTTGAAGCCTATTAGAGCCACTGGCTCTAACCACGTGCTTCTGAACAAAAAACCCCACTGGAATCCAATCCATGCGTCCGGCACCCCGCACTGCATTACAGGTCGCCAGTGGGGGGGAGGGGGGAAGGGGCGCTGCCCAAACGGCTACGTCATTTATTCACACAGCTCTGTGTGTGACTGAACTACAAGCCCCGACATCCTTAGCGGTTGTCGGCTTGTAGTTCTTAATGAACTACCACGGCGCTGTGGATGTACAAGCACACAGATACTGACAGATCTAGACGAGACCTGCATGTTACCAGCAATCTGCTGATCACTGGTGCAATGCTTTACAAGCTCCAAAAAAAATAAATGCACATTTTTTTTTACCTTAAAAAAATGTGCATTTATGATTATTTTTTTAAAAAGCAAACTTTATCCTTAAAGTGGTTGTTAACCTACTTCTACTAAATTGTATTATCCCCTCTGTACCATAATAACATGTGTCCCTGTGCTTTGTAAAAAATCAGCCGATCTTTACCGATATAAGCTCTGCTCCGGGCGCTCAGCTGATTCCTCTTCTCTTTCCGGCTCACAGCTGCAGTGGGCGGGCCCGAGCCCTTCCGCTGATGTCAGCTGGGGAGGAGGGGGAGAGAAGAGAGAGAGAGAGTGCCTACAACCAGCTGAGTGCCTGCAGCCGAGCTTATACAGGTACAGATTGGTAAATTTTTTACATTACACAGGCACAGGGACACATGTTGTTATGGTACAGAGGGGATAAGACCATTTAATAGCAGATATGAGAGCTCACTGCTACGAGCAAGTAGGGGAGAGGGGGGGTGGAGGACAGAGGCAGGGGCGGATCCAGAGTCTAGTCTCGGGAGGGGCACTGCCAGAAAATAAGGCTACTTTCACACTGGAGCGGACGTCAGCGGTAAAGCAGTTTTAGCGCCGCTATTTGGCCCTTAGCGGGGTGGTTTTATCCCATTTATTTCTTTTGAGAGACACAGCCGCTATATCCCAATATGACATGCTGGTGCGGGTCCTTGAATAAACCCTGCCTGCATTCTGGGATCCGCACGCATGACATATTAGGATATAGCGGCTGTGTGTCTCAGTAGAAATAAATGGGATGCTGGCATTGGGATGCATGTAACACTTAATGCATCCCCAAGCCAGTAAAAGACAGCCCTGCATGTTAGACGCATGTCTGCAGCACGCCCTGTGTGAATGAAGCCTAAAGATGAATTTTTCTGTCATTCCATATCATCATTATTATCATGATAATCACACAATACAGGTGCTGTGGCTTAACGCACCTGTACTGTGTCATTATCATGATGATTGGTAATATGAATTGGTAATATGACACATGGAGGGGGTTAATGTACTCACTGATATATTACTGACCAGTGGCAATTAAGGAACCCCTTTGTGCTGCATTAGTGGCAGTGTTTATAAACCCCTTCATGCTGTTGCATAAAAGGGGTTAATTAACATTGATGGTGCCACTGTCATTAATGCAGCACAAAGGGGTTATTTGCCACTGGTCACTAATACATGAGTGAGTACATTAATCCCCTCCATGTGGCATATTACAATTACCATTGTAAATTATTTAACCCCCCCCAAATCGTTAACCTCTTCACATTTAAGACAAGGTGTTAACTCATTAACATAACAATGCCCGCCGTAACTAATTAACATAACAATTGCTGTCATAGCTCATTAACATAACAATGCCCGCTGTCGCTCATTAACATAACAATGACTTAGCTAAGTGATCAGTCACTTGCAGTGCACTGAGCTGGCTACAAGTCCATCTTGTCTTCAATCCTGCGCTCCTCTGAATCGTGACGTCACACCAGCCGGGACTAGGAAGCTCCTGTCAGGTGGGGATCACTCCGCCTGACGGGGAAGTGAAGTGACACTCGCACCGCTGTGCTGCAACTCTGCCAGCGTGTAGCAGCGGCCCCGATGTCACATCGCTTTCAGACCCCCATAGTGATGCCACTTGCCCCCTCTAAATGAACTGATGGGGCCCTGGGAATATATTTTAGGGCACCTGGGACTTTGGGAGAGCCAGGGGAAGCATAAAGTCCCTGCAGCTGCATTTAGATGCCTCGTAACGCAAATCTGGTGAGGTGGCGGAGGGAGAAAGCCTTGGAGTCAGTACTATTTTCTGGGGGGGGGGGGGCAATTGCCCCGTTGCGCCCCCCCCCCTGGATCTGCCCCTGGACAGAGGAGACACAGACACAGGAGAGCTGCAGAGAGCAGGGCTGCGGATGACAGAATCACGCAAACTGACCACGGTGTCCGGGCTCTGTAGCCATTATTATCGTGGTCAGTTTGCAGAGGGGAGGGCATAGCCAGACAGGATCAGCCAGGTTTTTTAGGGTATACAGGGAGCCAAATTACACAGCACAAGCACTGTGCTGTAAAAATGCTTTAAGGAAACAGGATCTGTTTTTTTGGGGGTTAACAAATGCTTTAAACTTTCAGTATTAGGAAAATTTTCATATACTGTACTTTTAATAAACCAAACTTTATATAGGGCTGGTTCACACCACATGCAGTCCAGTGCATTTTTTCTGCATCAAAAACATATGGATAGTAGGTTATATGGATTCAATGGCATAGTTCACACCAGTGCGGTCAGTTCCAGAAAAAAAAGTAGAACATGCTGCATGTTTTTGCACTAAGTTGTACTGGAAAGAGTTCTAAAAAGCATAAAAAGATGTCCAACGGAACGCCCATGTCTTTATTTAAGGCAAAGAAAAGAATTGTGGAAAAAATGCACTAGAACGCATCAAAAACGCGCATGCAGAAACACATCCAGAACGCATACAGACTGCGTTTCTATGGTGTGAACTGGCTGTAAAAACAAGGAGCTGCTGAAATTACTAAATGCAAGTAATGAACATTTTACTCACTTTGCTTGCTATGAGAAAGTAAGTCATCTGCAAGTTCAGTCCCTGATACCCTGAATAATTGTAAATTTGGAGTTGATAATGAAGTCCATATACAAATGAGATCTGATAGGAACTGTATATAATCCAAGGTGTTTTGGGGGCCAAGCTTTGCCTCCTTCATCGGGGCTTTGATGAAAGGGGGGGATATAGGTTACAGTATGTAGACTTGGTAGCAGTGGCGGCTGGTGGTATATTTGTTTGGGGGGGGGCAATCCGTCCTCCGCCACCCCCCCTCCCCACCCCTCCCGATGGTCGGTCAATCAGTCCCCGCACTTACCCCATCTAGGCCACTGGCTTCCTCCAGGCAACGGCTTCACCCTGATTCTCCTCTTTCCTAGACTTTATGGCAGCGTGGCTTCCCCTGTGTCTCCTCCCCCTCGTCGGCCAATAGGATCGCTTCTCCTCTCGTCCAGTTGGGTCTCAGGACCCTCTTCCTGAGCCGGGTATGGCCGGGAGGAGAATCAGGAAGATAATAGCGAACATTCATTTGCTATTGTCACACAACTGGGGGGGCTCACTGCGCCCCGAGCCCACCGTTTTTTAAAGTCAACTAGAGCCTCCAGCTCTAATCATGTGCTGCTAAATAAAAAATAAATTTAATATAAATATTCCTAAATATATATAAAAAAAACCCCACTGGAATCCATGCGTCCGGCACCCTGCATGTAACTTAGGGGCCGGACGCATGGATTAGGGGGATGGAGAGGCAGCCGCTGCTTGGTAGCGAGTACGGAGTCAGCATAAACTATACTCTTTTCTCCAGGTCCTGACGAGGAGGCCAAGGGTTAACCCCCAAAACAAAATGGGGTTATTTACTAAAACTGGTGCAGCTGTGCCAGAAACCAAGCGGCTTCCAGGTTTTATTGTCAAAGCTTAATTGAACAAGATGAGGTTAGAAGCCGATTGGCTACTATGCCAAGTAAATCTCCCCCAACGGCTTATATACAGTTCTTATTGGATTTGACATTGGAATAAATTTGTATCTGAACTTCATCACATTGTGGTGCTTCAATTCCACATATACTCTTTACTAATCACAGTATAATGTGACTGGGTAAGCCATTTGACAAGTAGACGCTGCCAGCTCAGGGACCGGACATCATATACAGTATTCATAGTAGATCTTAGTATTGGAAAGGAAATACTACTGCCCTAAAAACCCTTAAAAAAAAAAAGTCTGTGCCCACCCCTTTACACATCATTGTTACTGACAGCACAGCTTACTTAAAACCTAGCACTGATTTTTGGAGCGTGTCTGACCTAATCAGAGTGAAAATTACACAGAAAATTAAAATAAAAGCGTTGTCCAGAGGCTTAGAGTTGGCATTAAAATTTGTTTATAACTCTGCACCGTGTACGCAACGCACCCCCTGAACTCTGCACCGTGTACGCAGCGCACCCCCTAAACTCTGCACTGTGTATGTAATACACACCTGGTATTTAATGCCCCTTTAAGACCCTCCCACTGTTAGTGAAATTTGACCACGCCAACTTTTGATGTGTTTTGGAGGGTTTGTTTGGGGGGGTCGTGGTTGAGTTCCTGTACCTATTTTTTGAGAAAAAAAGCCCTGCCTAAAGTTAAAGTATATCCAGGTGTGTGTGTTTTTGTTTTGGATGAGTGGAGAAAAGCTTAAAGTCTGTCAGTTTTTTTTTTTTATTTAATTACTGGGGTTACTAACATATAAGACACATTCTTCTTTTTGCAAAAAACACAAAAAGTTCTAATAGGTCAAAAAAAACCACACAGAGAAACAAACTTACAAGTCCTAGTGTTACTATCACACTCGTGCATTGCTGGAATTTGCTCAAAATGACCTGATTTCACGCAGTGCACAAAAACATGCAGCCCTTCTGCAGACATGCGGCGGTGCCATTAATTCCTATTTAATTCGCACCCTCATGCTTCTTGCTAACCTGCATGCCAAAATACATGATAAAGTACCATGCATTTTGGAGTGGCTTCATTTTTAACCACTTAAGCGGCGGGAGGGGCAGGGGGCACCTCTCCCGCCACCAATAAAAGTGATGCTGTGGTGAATCCGCCCCTGGGACCACTTTTATATGAAACAGGTCCCCCCCACCGTGTAAAAAATATACCGGGGTTTTGGCAGCTAGCTGCTGCCATAACCCCGGTACATAACGTCGAAGTAGCGACGTATATACACGGTGGGCGGTTAAAAGGGGTCAGGTGTTTCTTTTTGAGTGTTTTTGCTCCTAGGGACAGTCCCATTGAGCAGTGTGAGCAGAGCCTAAAAATATTCAAAATTTTAGCTTAAAAAAAAAAAAAAAAAAAAAAGTATATTGCTGAAATCCGCAAATCCTTATGGCTTTGGGCATTATTTTGTATAATGCATGTAATACTATCTTTAAAGACTCTGGTCCAAAACTATAACTAAATATACTGTATATCCACAAACAAGGCACACAGGAAATGAAAAGAAAATTGGAAAAAGTAACGTAGTACAACGTTGTATATAGTACTGACCTCTTGTACCGACATACCTGAACTGTTCTTCTCTTGCTGTGCAGCGGAGACATCCATGTTCTACTTTCTGCATCACTTCTCTAAGATGAATTATCAGTACCGAGGATGTTCAGCACCTATGGACTGTAAAAGTTGTTTGCCCATCTGGATTTATGGGATATTTGCATATATATTGGAAGTGTTTTTTTTTTTTTTTAATTGACATTTATATTTATGTCTGGACTGGTTAGCCATGCTATATGAGTTGATCCTTTCATCAATCAGTATTTGAATGTCTAGCCCGCATATATCTCTTCATACATGCACATCGACTGCTTTGAACATCCTATTAAATATCAGTTTATAAAATGATATACTACAACCTATTTAAAAAAAATAAATAAATACATATAAAAATTAAGAGCTTTTTTGACCAGTGCCTTTATAGATGGTAGTATACGCTTTATACTCATAAATCTCCAAAGCCAAAAAAATAGCAGATTTGTTTTTCTTTTTTTTTCTTTTTGTTTTGTTTTTTGCTTTATCGGTGCCCTGCTTGTTTTTTTTTTGTTTTGTTTTTTTTTTGTTTTGTTTTTTTAATAATTTTTTATGTTTTATTATATTTTTCTTTTCCTTTACCATTGTGTGTATTTCTCTTGTATATATTTTATGTGATAAATGTTTATATATTTAGCTAAGCTCCTTGAGATCAGGGATTGATATGAATGTACAGTATGTAAAGGCCTGAGAAAATGATCAGTGCTATATCCTAAAAGTATTACATCCAAAAGCAAACATTTATTATATTGCAGCTTACCAATCAATCGATGTGGTGGCTGCATTCGTTTTCCTTTTTAGGCTTTTGTTTCATTTATTTTCACCTGGTGATCCGGCCAGTAAGTCTGTTATTTTTCAAAAGAACAAGCTGTCCTGTAGATGTAGCAGTTACATGATTGGGACAAACCATTTACCACTGACATGGGTGCTTACAATGATCAGTGTTTATGTAAAACATTTATCCCAAAAGAAAAAAAAATGTTTTCTGTAACTGATTATAAAGTGTGAGCTGGAGTTTTGCTTCAGTGTTTTATGTGTCTAAATCTGCTAGTACATTTTAACACCCCCCCCCCCAGACTGACCATGCTGCTGTCCAAAGGTGCCCCCTGTGCTCCCTTATCCAGAGTGGGGACACGCTAATACAGGAAGTGTGTTCCTGGCCAGATCGCCAGGTGCAAACGTGAAAAAAGCCTAAAGAAAGATAACTAATTCAGACACCACCTCTAGAGTCCAAACACAATATTCCCAATGTATGTGTTCCTTAGAAATGTCTGTGGATGTCAGTGGGTGCTACAGTGACCACCAACCGGTCCCCAGGCCATCTCTATGCTCCTGGGAGGCCGGAAAGTGATATCATGATGTCACTTATGGTTTTGGCAGATGTAAACACTGGCATTTTTTATTTTGGAAAGCAAGGATCAATGTTTGTTTGATCTCATGCTTTCCAGGGTAGAGGAGAGATTTGGAGTCTTATTAGACCCCAAATCTCTCCATAAAGAGGACCAGTCATGCCTTATTTCTATCATGTTTACATTTTTTAGTGATAGGAATAAAAGTGATAAAAAAATGAAAAGGAACAGTGTCAATAAATCAAATTAAATAAAATAATTAAAAAAAATGTTTTAAGTGCCCCCATCCCTTCATGCTTACTTACAGAAGCGAACACTTACATAAACCACACGTGAGGTATCATCACGAATGTTATAGCAAGAGCAATAATTCTAGCACTAGACCCCCTCTGTAACTCTAAACTGGTAACCTGTAAAAAAAAAAAAATTAAAGCGTGACATGTTGGGTATCTCTTTACTCAGCGTAACATCAGCTTTTATGCTTTAACAAAAATTGGGTTATATAGTGTGTTTTTTTGCAAAAAAATTCATCAATGTGCATTTTTCCAAAAAGATTGCGTTTGGAAAATTACTGCGCCAATGTTGTGTGACATAAAAAATTGCAACACTAACCATTTTGTTCTCTAGGGCCTCTGCTCAAAATATATATACCGTATTTATCGGCGTATAACACGCACCGGCGTATAACACGCACCCCAATTTAGGAGGGAATTTTAAGGAAAAAAAAACCTTTTAGGAGGGAAGTTGAAGGAAAAAAAACTTACATTTAAATGCCCATCATTGCAGCCTTCTCAGTGCAGCCATGTCAGTGCAGCCTTCCCCAGTGCAGCCATGTCAGTGCAGCCTTCCCCAGTGCAGCCTTGTTAGTGCAGCCTTGTTAGTGCAGCCTTGTTAGTGCAGCCTTGTTAGTGCAGCCTTGTTAGTGCAGCCTTGTTAGTGCAGCCTTGTTAGTGCAGCCTTGTCAGTGCAGCCATGTCAGTGCAGCCTTCCCCAGTGCAGCCTTCCCCAGTGCAGCCTTCCCCAGTGCAGCCTTCCCCAGTGCAGCCTTTCCCAGTGCAGCCTTTGATCCCCTGTCCTGAGCTTTAAAATCGCCGACCGCGATTTGAAAATGGCGCCGCCGGCGCCGAAATACACCGAGCCGGTCCTCGGCTCTTTCCGGCGGCTCTCGTTCACTTTCGGCTCCACTCGTAGTCCCGAGCGGAGCTATCCGAACCTAGCCGAGTAGGTTCGGATAGCTCCGCTCGGGACTACGAGTGGAGCCAAAAGTAAACGAGAGCCGCCGGAAAGAGCCGAGGACCGGCTCGGTGTATTTCGGCGCCGGCGGCGCCATTTTCAAATCGCGGTCGGCGATTTTAAAATTGTGACAGCTCGGGATCGCAGGGGATCGGCGTATAACACGCACCTGCGACTTTCCCCTGATTTTAAGGGGAAAAAAGTGCGTGTTATACGCCGATAAATACAGTATATACAGAAACACGCTTGTAATCCAAAGCACTTGTATATCAAAGCATTTTTTTACAGGGTATAAAAGAGAAGAGAGGCACCTCTAAGACCCCATTCACACAGGGGCAACACGACTTGCAGGTCGCCTCAGCGAGGCGACCTGCAAATGACTGCCCGGGCGACTTGCAAGACGACTTCTGTATAGAAGTCTATGCAAGTCGCCCCCAAAGTCGTACAGGAACCTTTTTCTAAGTCGGAGCGACTTGCGTCGCTCCCCTTAGAACGGTTCCATAGCACAGAACGGGAGGCGACTTGTCAGGCGACTAGGTCGCCTGACAAGTCGTCCCTGTGTGAATGGGCTCTAAGTGTAGCAATAAGTTGCTAAATGTTGTACCTTCATTAAATGTAACCATATTGCTACACTTAGAGGCTCCTCTCTTCTTTTTTATACTCAGTTGTGACATGACGCTACTCTTATATCAAGACATCGCTTGTATATTAAGAAAAATGTATTAAAACTTTTTGCTTGTCTTGCAAAACGCTCTCAAACCAAGGTTTTACTGTATAATGTTTGGGGGTTCCGAGTAATTTTCTACGGTAGGGAAGTGGTTAAAGCATGACATCTTGGGTACCTATTCACTTGGCGTAACATCATCTTTTATATTTTACCAAACAATTGGGTATTCTATTGTGTTTGTGGGCACTAACAGTGAATTTTTTCCCCAAATAAATTACGATTGAAAAACCACTGCACAAACATCGTGTGACACAAAAAATTACAACATCCATCCAGGGCCTCGGCTTAAAAAAAAATAATTTTATATATATATATATAATGTTTGGGGGTTCAAAGTGATTTTCTAGCAAAAAATGTATACTTTTCAATATACACTATATTACCAAAAGTATTGGGATGCCTGCCTTTACACACACATGAACTTTAATGCCATCCTAGTCTCGTAGGGTTCAATATTGGGTTGGCCCACCATTTGCAGCTATAACAGCTTCAACTCTTCGGGGAAGGTGTCCACAAGGTTTAGGAGTGTCTATGGGAATGTTTGACCATTCTTCCAGAAGCGCATTTGTGAGGTCAGTCACGAGAAGGCCTGGCTCACAGTCTCTGCTCTAATTTATCCCAAAGGTGTTCCATTGGGTTGAGGTTAGGACTCTGTGCAGGCCAGTCAAGTTCCTCCACCCCAAACTCGCTCATCCATGTCTTTATGGACCTTGCTTTGTGCACTGGTCCAAATCATTTGGTGGAGGGGGGATTATGGTGTGGGGTTGTTTCTCAGGGGTTGGGCTTGGCCCCTTATTTCCAGTGAAGGGAACTCTTAAGGTGTCAACATACCAAAACATTTTGGACAATTTCATGCTCCCAACTTTGTGGGAACAGTTTGGAGACGGCCCCTTCCTATTCCAACATGATTGCACACCAGTGTACAAAGCAAGGATTTGGAATTGGAACAGAGACACTGAACACTGAACCAGGCCTTCTCTTCCACATCAGTGCCTGACCTCACAAATGCGCTTCTGGAAGAATGTTCAAACATTCCCATAGACACACTCCTAAACCTTGTGGACAACCTTCCCAGAGTTGAAGCTGTTATAGCTGCAAAGGGTGGGCCAACTCAATGTTGAACCCTACGGACTAAGACTGGGATGCCATTAAAGTTTGTGTGTAAAGGTAGGTGTCCCAATACTTTTGGTAATATAGTGTATGTGAGTGTCAGAATAGGTCTGGGAGTCAAGTGATTAAAGGAGAAACAAGATAAGTGATTCATAGTCATAAGTATGCATATGGCCAGCATTGGGAGTTAAGGATTGGTTTGTTGATTATCTTCTTCTTTGTTTTAGATTGCCACCATATAGAAGGAACGGAGGAGGAAGAAATCTTCTGTTAGAGGACTTTGTTTATTCTCATTCTGCACTGGGAAGCCACAATAGACAATATGTTACAAGAGAAAAACTCCCCCCGATCACGTTCCCCAGGTTTTCTGTACTGATCGCTGCCAGTGTCCTCCATGCAGACGTCTACTCTATGGACCTTCCATTTTCCACAGGGTCTTCACTGCATACAGTGACCCCAGAAGACACGCTTTCATATTACATCCGAATGCATACAATGAATGTGTCTGGGGCCTGCGAGATTACTGCTGGTACTTTATTTTAGGATCTACATCCACTTCTGGGATCATACCACATCAAACACCTACGGAATGGTATCGTCATTGCTGCTCATCACCTATGTTGTTATAGTTGCTCTTTCCTTGTTACTGTGTTCACCCGATTTCTGGATCTCCCGATTAAAAAAAATGGTTCCTTTGCTGTCTGTGTTTACACCGGATAAAGAATTGATGAAGTTCTCCTCTTGGCATATTTTCCTATCGCAGAGCCCGAAGTGGCAGTTTTGCTGTTTGCCAGCAGAGGGCATTGTAGACATTCTTTTCACATTTCGTTCGCTCTCCTGTAGAAGATCCTGTTATGTGGGAATTCTCATTAATGTCAGCTGTCAGACCTTGTAGAAGAAAAGAGCTCCTTTTTTTTTTTTTTTCCTCGATTCGGATTAGCATTAACATTTT
Organism: Aquarana catesbeiana; assembly: GCF_042186555.1. Classification (NCBI taxonomy): domain Eukaryota; kingdom Metazoa; phylum Chordata; class Amphibia; order Anura; family Ranidae; genus Aquarana; species Aquarana catesbeiana. The sequence continues at coordinate 35,061,180 of NC_133326.1, forward strand.
ACTGGCTTTCTTTCTGTGCTGTTACAGATGTCAATTGCTGGAGCTGCAGTCCCTCTTATATAGCCATTTCGGTGTCGGCTGCAGTACTTTTCTTGCATCATGTACTAAATGAGGAGTATGGTAAAATCTGTTGCCATGAATTGGGGAGGGGGGGGGGGGGGGGGGGCGGTGTGTATTTTCACTTTGAGAAACCAGTAAAGCCAAATATAAGTGTATATTATAACAGAACGGTTAATGACATTTAGACAACTTGTGTATAATGGCAATCGTTTGTCCACAGTGTATTTAGTACAATCCTAGTGGCTCTCACACGTGGTCCTATTTATGTTTACCAATTCTGCTGAAGAACACCGCAGTCCACCGCCGCTCAGGGCTGGTCCATGCACCGCACCGGATCATCGCAGGCAGAACAATTGCTTTCTACATGCACAGTTCACACCATAATGTTGTGTACTTGTGCATTGCATTAAAATGGCTGGCATTTTATCGGAAAGTATGTAAATGCAAATGAAAGAAGATATAAAAAACCTTAAAATTCTGACCCTTTCAAGGATCTGACACATCACAACAGTTGGCATAAAAATGCATGACAACGCCCATAAAAATGCAACATAACGCCATGCAATGCAAATGCACATCAGCATACATGCATTTCTGGGGGATTGTGGTGAGTTTTTATGTACAGTATGATGTGAAAGGACCCTCGGCCTTCCCTCATGCAAGCTGTCACCACCATACAATATTGTCTCCTATTATTGTGTTATGGGGGGTATCTGACTTGGTCTATGGGGACCTTTGAACTTGAAGGCAAATGTTAAGTGTATTAACCAATCAAATTTGTGGTCAGTTGAGATTTTTCTGGTTGGCTGGTCATTGGTTGCGGCATTTCTTACTTTTTGCCTTACTAAATATGTTGGTTGTTTTCACTTCATATTAGATCTTATGTATGGGGGCATTTTGAAATGTAGCATTTTACTATTAGAACACACTTGAGGTGATTTTAGCCGTATTAGTGCAATTGTGACAGAGAAAATTGAGTACTGTCCCTGATGATAATTTTATTTGCACTAACATACAATTTTTCAGGACAAGATTTCGGGGTGTGTCCCCCTTCTTCAAGGTCCAAGCAGTACTGATTCACATATGTTTTAGCAGAATGTTAAAACAAAAAACGCAATCTCTGAGGGAAAGGAAAAAGTATGTGTTTTTTTTTTTTTCCTTTCTCTCTGAGATTGTTTTTCTTTTAACATTCTGCTAAAACATTTGTGAATCAGTACTGCTTGGACCTTGAAGAAGGGGACATACCCCGAAAGCTTGTCCTGAAAAATTGTATGTTAGTGCAAATAAAAAAAGTATCACAGACAATACTCAATTTTCACTATTAGATCAACCAAAGAAAAATGTAAAACGATCAGGGCTTCTTTTTTAAGACTAGTTGAGATTGCATGAAAATAAATTGATATTTTTAATTAAAAAAGACATGAAAGAATAGGTGTGGACAACAGTGCACTTTTTCTTTTTTGCCCTGACCTGAACCATCATCCCACCCTCCCCCTTCCACAGATGTATATTTACTGAGATTTGACGGCCGTGGCCTCCAGTGATTGTTTACATCCAGTGCCACAAGTCTCACTCTTCTGGCCATGCCTGCATACTACAGCTCTATAGACGCATGTGGGGCTGTGTTCCAAAGCTGGAGACGTTGGGAAATACAACCCTGTAGAAGGCTATGGGGCCAGAGGCGTAACTAGAAACATTAGGGCCCCAGTACAAGAAACAATGAAGGGCCCCCCTGACAGCCGAGGCCCTTTCCTCTGGTCCCAGGGGGCCCTTTCCTCTGGTCCCGGGGGGCCCTTTCCTCTGGTTCCGGGGGGACCTTTCCTCTGGTCCCGGGGGGGCCCTTTCCTCTGGTCCCGGGGGGGCCCTTTCCTCTGGTCCCGGGGGGCCCTTTCCTCTGGTCCCGGGGGGCCCTTTCCTCTGGTCCCGGGGGGCCCTTTCCTCTGGTCCCGGGGGGCCCTTTCCTCTGAGCCTCTTTCCCTTCCCACTGATCCAAAGGCCCTTTACTCCTGTTGTGGGGCCCTTCACTTTTCTGCGATTTTGGTTCAATTTGAGTGCCATAAACTGCAATTGCAAGGAAGTCTCAAGACTTTGGGGTTGCAGCAGGGTGAACCTAGCCAATGTTCTGCAGCAGCCCCTCTTCTGCCATCTTGGGACATCTCCCCACAGTGGTGGAACATCAGGGCCTGGTTGCAAGTGCGACTCTGAAAGTTCTGCCACTGTAAGGGACTAAAATGCACAGATGCAGCCAGGATTTAAACAACTACCAGAAGCCTTGGCTGTCAGATCATAGAGGGTGGGATGGTTTAGGGCAGGGCAAAAAAGGATAAGTGTACTTTGGCCAAAACTGCCTAAAGACGAATCGAAATTTGGCTGGTTTAGCAGGGACCAGCCAAATTGTTGATCCATCTATGGCTATCCTTCTTGACAGAAGTCAAGCTATCAATTATATTCTGTGAAACAGGACCTGTTGGAAAACTTTGGAAAAGCCAGTTGGCTGCAGCTGCTGATCAGTGTATGCTCACAGTGGAGGATTCCCAGCTGTCAGAATACAATGACACAACAGGGAGTGAGGATAGTAGGAATCTGTTTATTTTTTCAGCCCACTGGCTGATTTAAAAAAAAAAAAAAAAAAGTCTTTGGCCAGCCTAAAGGCACACTTAACAAATAATGAAGGTAGTTTTTGGCAAGTGAGCAGAATAGTCATATATAAGACCGTTTATGACCTTGTGGTGTTATACAGATCATTATAAGACAATCCCATGCATGGTCTTTATATTGCTGGGTCTGGTCTCTTGTTGGTATAGCTGTATGCAGTAGGAGGGTGTAGTTGATTGTTCTGCAGACATCAGGCTTCTGATTATTTAGTACAGCTTTACATAGAATAGTAAAAGTCAAATTGCAGAATATGCCCGGAAAGGGGTGTAGTAAATGTATCCCAGTCTGTCATGTAAATAGAGATCCAATTGTATTAAAGTTCCTTAAAATACAGACTGGATAAATTAGGAGGGTGTAGTTGTCTGATTGTTCCCCTGTAGACATCAGGCTGGTTGAGTCTTCAGTATCAGTTTAAATAGAATACATACATTTGGTTTTGTAGTATTAGAGGATGGGGAGATATTTTTACATGACAAATGATGAATGCAGCTTTCAAGGTGTCCTTCAACACTTCATGGCAGTATGTTACCACTATGCACTTTATGAATGTCCTCCAATAATGACAATCACCTTGTCTAGCAATCTGTTGCAAGTTGGGAAACAGCTGGTCAGGTTGACACCACAGTGTGATGGAATGAATGAGAGGAGGACCCATCACTCTGTTGGTCTCGTGTACAAAGTGGAAGTCCTTGTTGCCAGCTGGCCCCAATCAGATTCTCCCATAGTGCTCTAGAAATAGGAAAAAGAGAACCTGCTACAAGAGGACGTCTCTTTCTTCAGACACTTGAGCATGAGGTGTCTAAATCTACAGTTGACCATTGTATACTACAGTGGGCCTGATTTATCAAACTGTCTGAAGATAGCACTGATCTTGTTAAGTCTTGTCCCCTCACAATATGTGTACTTTTACTAACAATGCAAATGGAAACTGGGTAACATCCCAGTAGCAAGTCATCAAAAATAGGTGCTCTGTTTCCACAGAACCTTGGCTATGGGAACTGTCTTTGGTGCCATTGTCCCGGCCTTTGGTGTGGACTATGGAGTTATTGGTGCTCTTCAGTCCCCTGTAAATTTTAAGTGGTAAAGCAGACAAGCCATATACTTAAAAGTTTGGGGTTGAAGAAAGAAGAAAAGGAATCTGCTGGGTTCTGATAGAAGAAACATGAGTTTCAGGTGAAGGGGAATCAAAGGAAGGGGTGGAGAGCATCCATCAGGATGGAGGATTACATTGTAGAGTGACCCATGTCACCCACATCATCACAACCCAAGTGACACCATCCTGCCATCCTCCTCCTTTCCTGCACACCATGTGGTAAGTACATTGCTGCAGGAAAGGAGGAGACAGATTTATTGGGTACGTTTAGTGAACTACATGTGCAGAATATCTGAGGTTTCGGGAGTGTTAAGGCGGCCATAGACCGAGATTTCAAACCACGTATAAGCAAGCTGATTGAGACTGTCGGGATCTTTCAGCTTGATCACTGCCGGAGGCTATAGCTGCCAGCAGGGACCATTGCATTCTGACGGCTGGGGAAACCTCCCACTGTCAGGCTACAATAGCTCCACGGGAAGGATTCAAGCAATGTTCTTTCCTTCAACCCATGGTTGAAGGAAAGAAAATTGCTTAACATATGGCCTGCCTTAGCCTGATACCAGCTATCCCAGACCACTAATGCTTTGTTTCTTATGTATTGTGTTGTATATAAATGGAATTTCCCCTTCACAGTGTCTGTGTTAGGAATTATTATATATTTTGGCCACTTTCACACAAGTGATTTGTGGTTGCAATGTGGTCCTCTTGACTTAAATGGGCAAGTTGACAGGAGGTGCCTGCTTAAATTTCCCATGAAACAAAGCTATTTTCACAGCCACTTGCCACCTACATGAGGCATAGTGTTTAGATATACTTAAAAATAATGGTTACTCATAGGCACGGTTTCCACCACCACTCCTTGTAATATTGTATTGAAAGGCTTCACACTGTAGCTGCTGAACAAGTTTTGAGGATTGTATTTGTTTCTTTTACATCAATGAACAGCGGTCCTCATCTTATCCTTCCTTATATCTGAATTCCCACCTCCTAGGCTTATCTCTATTATTTATATCTGGCGGGTATATTGTGCTCCTGCAGCATAACTTCCCGAGCTCCAATGCTTGACTCAGCCCCTTAAATTGTTGAGTCGGTGCAGCCAACCCACTCTCCTCCTCCTGCCCAATCACAGAAGCCATGTGTGAGCTCAGTCACAAAATATAAAGGCTTCTGTGAATGGGCAGCAGAGGGGAGGGAGGGGCATTGCTACTCTGTGCGTCTCTCCACTCTGTGTCAGTGTGGAGTGTATCCTCTGCCAGAGCCATAAGTCTGTTGGATATAAATAATAGATATAAGCCCACATGGCAGGCAGCTATGAGGACTTAACTCATGCTTTGCCTGCACTTCATACAAAGTTGCTGAATTTGTGGAATTCCACTTTGTTTCATGTAGCCCCGGTACATGAGATTCTGTCATTTACACTAGGTGCTGGGGGGAAGGCACGGGCTCATCGTCCAGACAAGACAGTTTGTGTTCCGAGCATTCGTCCCTGGGCGCATACTAACTTAAATGCTAGTACCACTCAGTGCACCATCCAGTCCCAGCAGCTTTCAGCCTCTCATAGAAATTGACAGGCTTCCGGCAGTGGAGCTAGACGGTGCTCCTGTGCCTTCCGTACACATTTCAGTGCCCGGATCTCATGCCCCAGGGCTAAATGCCCATTGTACATGAGGCCATAGATGGAGACTGCTGCATTTGCATTTGTTGTATTGTGTACCTGAAAATGATTTTACTGTGTCTTTTGCATGTTGCTCATTATTGTATTTCATGTGTAGAGTCTCCCTCTAGTGGCTGCCTTTATGTCAAGCAGTATTGTCAGCAACCATGCTAAACAACCCCCAACATTGAGATAGTCTGGGGCTTTCAGTCAATGTGATCAGACTGATCTCTTTACACTGACAGAGAGAGGGGAGAAACATATTGAGCAATTATGGCCATCCCTATCTATTTTCAGATGAGGCATAAAGATCAATGAGATTGGTTGTTTAGTTTAGATTTAGGAGCTCCCATACCTGCCCGTTACAATGCATACTGCGATTCCTGTCCAGCTGTGCATTGAAAACAGTATTTCCATATTATGGAGTTGTGTTTCTAGAACAAATCATTATTGAGGCTCAATGCAAATAGACTGTACAGAGCAGACTGATGCCAATGTGTTTAAGCACCTTTATTGAAGCTTTAAATATGTTTTTATTATTGCTGCTTGAGAACCCCCCCCCAATATTGCTTTCTGTAGAATAAAAGAGCACTTAGGTTTGTGTTGGGTGGGCTGATATTGGGCGTCCAGTGTAGGAAGCAGCCAATACTGGCCTGTAATAGAGACGGAGAGTTTTCCTGGACTGCCAAGGTATTTAATTTGTTCTATCTAGACTTCCCCATTTATAATGTTACAATATATGATAGATTAGTACTGCCGTCTCTCCTCTTAGTGCCATTGAGAGAATAGAACTGTTTCCACTTCAACAAACCCCATCACATTCCTTCTCCACTGACTGTGGAAATGAAGCCTGCTGGCCAGGCGCCACCGTTTTCCATAATCACTTTCATTTGCTTGTGTTTTTTTTTTGCAAACTTTTCTAAGACACGATGAAATGATACATTTCCCTCATTAAGATGTTATTGGAGGTAATCTCATACAAGGGGGTAAAGGGAGTTTCAGATCTGGTATCTTGGCTCTTGTCATTGGGTGCCCCGGCAGAGTTCAGCATCAGACGTGTGCCAAGGGCTGGTGAGGTCAAGAGGTGGCTTCCATGTGTAGTTCAGAGTTCCATAGCCTTAAAAATCCCTAGGGGTTCCTAGTGGATAGACGGGACTTACAGCACCTACAGTTAGGTGTCTTTGGCCCCTTGATGTATAAACAAAGCCTTGTGTAATGTGCTCTGTCTTCAGGGGATGGGTTTTCTTTGGCACACTTTCTGATGCTGACATCCAAAATGGGTCTGAAGGTTAATCAGACACTGTAAGCAACCCCATATTTCCTTGTTGCCAAAGGCGGTAGATCAGTTGTTTATATAGAGAATGTATTTAAAATGAATTTTTAGATTTTATTTCCAGGACCATCCATTTAATAGTTGGCCTGGAGCACAAAGTTTAAAAAAAAAAAAAGACTGATCAGATGCATATGAGTTGAGCACTGTCAGCTTTCTTCTATAGCCTAGTCCAGCCTTTCTCAACCCCTTTACCCCAGAGGAACCCTTGAAATTATTTTCAGATCTCAGGGAACCCCTGCTAAGATTAATTAATTGGGGGAGTCAGTTGGACCAAGAATTATGCAGGCACCATCAGATAGGAGGTCAGATAGCCACAGCTCAAGGAACCCCCAGCAACCTCTGGAGGAACCCTGGTTGGGAATGGCTGGCCTAGTCAATGAATTTATTGGAAACTCACCCATTTATCATGCCGGTCACTTGGAGTGCCCAATAGCCCATCGTGATATACCTGTTAATCCCTCAGGTAAAGATATATTACTGAAATCTGCAACCCAGCGATTTGTTAGTACAATGATGGAGCTGGGGTGGTACAATGGTAGAACCATTCAGCACTTATCAATAAAAAAAAAAAAAAAAAAAAAAAAAAAAAAGACTCCATTTTGGTTTGTTTTTCCCAAAAGCTGAGCTTTATGCTAAATGACTGAATTGGTGTCATTTGCTAGTAAGATCACCGCTCAGATGGGGAATTACATTGCAGCTTGTGCAATACGGAGAATATAAACGCATCGTCAATTCAGAGAGCTGGCATAGCAGATGATGTGTGTTTGTGTTGAGCATTAATTGGGCATTCTTGAGCAAATATTAAGCATTTACATATAAATGGCATCCTTTTCATCCTGTCATTATGGAAAAGAAATCCTAGCCTTGTGTTGTGGTATTCTATATAGTACTAACATGGACTGCACTAGAGTAAAACTACAAAGTGCTCAGGAGGTTTATAATACAGTATATACCTCTGCTTTTTGTTGTATTAATACCTGTACCGAGGTACATGTAGGCGTCATTTAAAGACCTCAGCACAGGCTCCGCCCCTTGTCTGAGGGGTACTGGTGAGAAAGTGGCGACCGACGCGATGTGTGCCATGGGCGCCGCTCACCTTGTAAATACTGCGGTTTTTAAATTTACCTAAAACTCTATGCTAAATGCTATTGTATTTTCTAAATGCTGTAAAGAAATGGAAACAGAAAAAAGAGAACTTAATTATTTTATGTCGATGTGTAATTTATGTAAAAAGTTATAACTGTACAAGTCATGATTGTTTTCGTAATATGCCAGTTTTCTTTGTAACTAGCTTTAATTTATCTCTTTTTTTTTCTTAGTTATTTGCTGTATAAAAGAAAAAAACATTTTCTCTAAATAAATTCCTTTCTTTATCTAGAAATTGGTGTCTTGTCGTTTGAGTGTGTGTGTCCATGTGTATATACTTTAGAAAAAAGTTCTGAAAATTAACATTTCGAACAAAATTCTACTGATGTACATGGCCAGCTTTAGAAAGTGTCACTTTACGTCCTGAAAGCATGTTTCCTTTAGAATGAACTTTCAGAAGGTTTTGCCCCCTTCATGACCAGGCCATTTTTCGCTATTTACTACTGCGCTACTTTAACTGGCAATTGTGTGGTAATGCAACACTGTACCCAAATGAAATTTATATAATTTTTTTTCACACAAATAGAACTTTCTTTTGGTTGTATTTTTTATTTATTTTTTGCTATATACAGTATCTCACAAAAGTGAGTACCTCCCTCACATTTGTGTAAATATTTTATTCTATCTTTTCATGAAGGTGGAGGAGCGCAAGGTCTCTAACATCCACCAGCTCCGTGATGTCATTATGGAGGAGTGGAAGAGGACTCCAGTGGCAACCTGTGAAGCTCTGGTGAACTCCATGCCCAAGAGGGTTAAGGCAGTGCTGGAAAATAATGGTGGGCACACAAAATATTGAAACTTTGGGCCCAATTTGGACATTTTCACTTAGGGGTGTACTCACTTTTGTTGCCAGCGGTTTAGACATTAATGGCTGTGTGTTGAGTTATTTTGAGGGGACAGCAAATTTACACTGTTATACAAGCTGTACACTCACTACTTTACATTGTAGCAAAGTGTCATTTCTTCAGTGTTGTCACATGAAAAGATATAATAAAATATTTACAAAAATGTGAGGGGTGTACTCACTTTTGTGAGATACTGTATATTAAAAATTTCCAAAAATGGTATATACAGTATATTTGAAAATTGATCAATCCTGATGTACTGACTGCCCATTTCATTTCTTGAGGCCCTAAATTGCCAAGACCGTCCAAATTCGCCCCAAATTACCCCTTTTTTTAAAGTAAACAGTCTAAGGCATTTAGTAAGAGGCATGGCAAGTTTTTTGAAGTTGTAATTTTTTGTCACTAGAAATTAAATAAAATAAAAAATTGACAATTTTTTTTTGTGATCAGGGTTTTTTTTTTACACTTTGCGGTTATAGTGATGATCACTGTAACAGCAATGTTTTAAACAGTCATGAATGGGTTATATTCATAAGCGCTGTGATTACTATTGTATGCTGTGATTGGACCACAGCTATCACATAGCACAGGGCGCTGTGATTGGCCCAGGTACCATGTGATAGTTGTGGACACAGCACCCCTCGGCTGGATGACGTACATGTACGTGATCCAGCCTGCCCCTGCCACCCTGGAACAGTAAATGTACTGTGGCTGGGCGGCAACCGGTTATTTTGAACATTTTAAGAATATTTTAAGTTGAAACCATCGCTCGCCATGGCCAATCCTAGTATGGATGTACGCATGTGAAAGCTCCTCGGGCCATGACCCTAAGGCTTTCACATGTATAAAAGCAATGTTCATTGCTCACTGGATGAGTTTTTCTTACGCTGGAATCCCCACTGTCCTGAGTGCCAATGGGGCTCTACACCTCTGCATGGAGCAGCACCACCAAGTACTTATGACCTTTTTATTTTAATAATGTCTATTTGCTTTTCTAATGGTTAGTTGGGTCAAACTTACGTTCATCTTTGTCCACAGGGATGAGAAAATTCGAAGTAGAGGGATGAATTTGTGTCTCCAATAAACACATTTCTAATATTGTATGTGGTTTTCATTTTGGGAAAGTCTATTCATTTCAAAATTGAATGTTAAAAGCAAATGCAATTTTTAAGTACTTTCAAACTGAGAATTTATGTACAAATGTACCCCCCCACCCAGTCTCTGCCCTCACCTTGTCTCAGCAGTCGACAGCAAGTAGGAGGACTGAACTCCTCCTACAGATCATCTCTGTGCAGCCACAACACCCCCTCATCTCCACCTCCCCTAGTCTCCGCATTCAGCAAACACAAGCCCTCCTCTGGGCCTCCTCCAGACCCTGCACTTTGTGCTTCCCAGCTCTGCCCCCAGCTTCTTCCCAGCAGCAACACAAGGTAAGGAGGGTGCACTGTGATGTAAGGGAGGGTGGGGGACTTTTTTTTTTTTATTTCTGATGGTGGGGAGCCCTTGACATCTGATGTAAGGGGGGATGGAGTGCTCTGGACATCTAGTATTACAGGTACAACCGGCCCTTTGAGGACAACCATGGCCCGCGATGAAGGCTGAAATTGACATCCCTGTACAAGTGTATGGCCAGCATAAGTCGCAGAAAGTGCATTGTCTATTGGTCAGCCATGACTGGCAGACTTGCATTGAGGGTAAGGGAGCAGTAAAGCACAAACTTTGTGTGGCATTAGGCATAAAGTAGTAATATTTTAAACATTACAGACACTGAGAATATTTTTAAAAACTGATCGCTTGCCAGTATAGCTTAAAAAAAAGAAGAAATTAACCTTTTTAAATAACATTTGCATTTCTTTTCTGCTTTTTGAAGTCTGGCAGTGAAGAGGTTCCCAGTAGTCTGTATCTGAGAAGAGATATTCTACAGGACGTCTCTATTCTCCAATGCTTTTCACATGGTAATTACACACACAGCTCTGACTCAAGCCTCTCGCTTCCTATAGACGCCTTACTTTTGCAGGATTAATTTCATGCTGGTTATACAATGTGACACCATCGCTGAATGTGGCATAAAAATGTTATGCTGAGAACACCAATGTCATTAATTGCCATCCTCTGCATAGCAGGAACCCAGACTGCTTTCATCACATAAGGAAACCGCCAGTGAAATTGAAGTAGCCATCAGATTATGCATTCAGCAGTCATGAGATTTGGAAGATCACTGGCTACAGTCACGAAGAGTTAAGCAGCCCATAGATGACACAAGTGGAAGGAAAGAAAATCGCTTGCTTCCCCCATCAACACAGTGTTGACAGGGGAATGCCTACTGCAGCACAATTGTGTTCTGCCGACGGTGGGGGCCTTCCCTTCACTGCTAATGGCTATAGCCTCCAGGCCGGCATTATTCACATGTAAAAAAATCAGACCGGCTGGTGGTACCCAAGTCGATCAATGGAACGACTTTCGAATCTCAGCCGACCCCTGCTGAACCGGCCAAATTTCGATTCATGTATGGCCGATGCACCAATACCATTTTTTTGTACAAGTACCGATACTATTTTTTTTTTTAATACTTACCGATACCTACCGCAACTGTTTTGTTTACACTTCAGCTGTCAGCAATAGTACAAAGTATTGAAAAGTAATTTACAAATTAAATCAATTCATTTTAATTTTGGGCTTTTTTTCAATGTTAAACGTGTAAATATATGTTAAAGGTGTAAAAATGATTAACAAACAAAGCAAACAAAAAAGTTTTAATTATTAATGGTTTATAAAATAGAAGTGAAAAAATAAAATCGGCAGGAAAATAATAATTAAATGCAGAAGGAAAATAATAATTAAATGCAGAAGGAGAATAAGAAGTTAATTAAGGCTGATTAGTGTAAATTAAGGATTAATAAGGGGTTAAACAGAGGAACATTTAATAAAAAATAAATACATTTCTCATTCATTCATTGACAGACACAGCGTTCCTTATTCGGAACCATAGGGTTATATCGCCCCCTACAGGAGTAGGACACTAGGCAGAAAAAAAGACTTGGCTACACCCATGGGCAGTCCTAGGTGATATATGGACTGACAAAAGGCCATAAACACAGTGCATGGACATGCACAGAACACTGGGTACAGCTAACCCGTTTCGGGGGCGCACCCCCTTCCTCAGAGCTAGGCCTAGCTAAATATATGTTAAAGGTGTAAAAATTATTAACAAATAAAGCAAACAAAAAGTTTTAATTATTACTGGTTTATAAAATATATAAATAAAACTAATAATAACTAAATAACACAAATAGAACTCTCTTTTGGTGGTATTTAACCAACGCTGGGTTTTAAATTTTTTACTTGAAAAAGAAGAAATTTAGAAAAAACTTTTTTCTTGGTTTCTGTCAGTAAATTTTGTAAAGAAGTAATTTTTCTCCTTCACTGATGTGCGCTAATGAGTAGGCACTAATGGGCAGCACTGAAAAGCAGCATTGACGGGCAGTGATTGGTGTCACTGATGGGCACTGCTGGGGCTGATGATCAGTGCCCTGATTACCTGTCCTGATGTCCCCTGCGAGGAGACGCCGCTGATTGGCTCTCCTCACCACACACTCTGTCAGCGTGAGGTGAAAAGAGCCAATTACAGGCACTGCCGCATTTACATGCGACCGACTCTGCACACAGCCGACCACATGGTTAAAGAGCCGTGTCATCGGCTCTTTACAGAGATCAGGGTCACACCGTGTCCTAGTAACACAGCGTGGCCGCTCTGGGGCGATGTCATATGACGTAGTCCCAGAACGAGAGCCGCACTGCTCCTCCGTCATTTGACAGTGGGCAGGTGGTTAATCTGTAGATTAACAGAAAGATGTAGATCTGTAGATGAACAGAAAGATACAAGATTATCTTTCTGTTTCAGTGCTGAACAATGTTGTTGATAAACATTGCCTGGCTGCTTTTTTTTTTTTTTTTTTTTTTTTTTTTAACCAGTCCAATTGCTGGGACTTTATACTTCAGCTGTCAACAGGGGAACCCCACTGTTAGCTGAATAAATCATCAGCTGTTAAGGATGTGGCGGCCCGCTTCTTAACAACCTTTTTGTTTTGTTTTTTCACCTTTCAGCTGTCAGTGGGGGAAATCCCGCTGACAGCTGAAAGAACCGAGCCTGAAAGTATCAGTTTCAGGTATCGGAGCATTTGCACGAGTACCGGTACTTGTGCAAATTCTTAGCATCGGCACAACCCTGCTGGCCGGCTTAAGTACAACCAAGCCTGCCCATACATGGATTGAAATTTGTCCGGCTTTAGCCTCCTCTAGAGAGATTCTTAGTGTTACTAAACCCACAACAGTAAAATCAGTCTGTATATGCAGTAAAGCATGCTTGTTATATTCAGTGGAACCTAAGGGGTTAATCCTGTGCATTGTGTAAAAAGGCTGTTTGATCCTGTCTTCTCTGATATATATTTATAGTTTGGTTGAAAAAAGACACAAGTCCATCCAATAAAAAGGGCACTACTATCTCCTGATAGTACAGAGCCTTGTAGTCACTCTGCTCAGTTTGGTGTGTATTGCTAGAGCATTTTTTTTTTCTTAGGAGGGTACATGTGATCGGCACAGAGCCAATCAGCAGTGTCCAGACAGAGGGTCAGGGGTCCCGCAGCCTCATAGGACAGTCAGAGGAGAATGAAAACTCCTCCTACAAGCTTTAACCGGACACTGACCAGATTTGTCGGTTGGAAGAGTGGGAACTTTGAGTGGAGAGTGAAAACCAGTTTTGCTTTTTACTGCTAGTGATTGCTGTGTTTGCATTTTTAGGTTCTTTTTGGGGTCTTTCCTTGCAGCTTTTTTAACACTTTTTCTGTCACTTTTTAAACAGCCTTTCTTAACGTACATCAAGGGACACAGAGCCATAGTAGTTACTATGTGGGTTATAGGCCACCTTCAGGTGATGGACACTGGCACACCCTAAGACAGGAAGTCCACTCCCTATATAACCCCTCCCGCTACTGGGAGTACCTCAGTTTTTTCACCAGTGTCTAAGGCAGTGGTTCTCAACTCCGGTCCTCAGGACCCACCAACAGGCCAGGTTTGCAAGATAACTGAAATACATCACAGGTGATATAATTTGCTGCTCAGTGATTGCAGTATTCTAGTCCGCATCTCCCCAAGGTAATACTTAAAATCTGGCCTGTTAGTGGGTCCTGAGGACAGGAGTTGAGAACCACTGGTCTAAGGTGTTGGTCACGAGTAAAGATGTGCTGAGCAGCAATCCTTTCTGGGGCCAGCTTTGCAGCCGGATCCATTCAAAGTGTCTTTTCAGGCCAAACTGAATGGTTCCCGGGCCTTGTGGCGGAAGAAATTAGGTTTTGCCTGTAACACTTCTCTTTTTAGAAAGCTTTGGTTCTTTCAGCCATAAAGTTTTCTTGGCGGGGTGTTTTATGGGTCCAGGAGTGTGTGTTCCCCAAGGATCCCCGGGTCCATAGTATCGGAGGCCCGCACTCGTGCGGGAAAACCCTATTTTGAAAAGAGAGGGGGGGCTGCGATGTGATGGAAGGGGTGGGGATTAGCGCGGCATTGGTGTCCTCCAACGTCCAGCTTGGGTGTATGTTTAAAAGCTCAATTTTTTGCTGGATGCAGATGTCGAAAGGAACACAATAGCAAAAAGGGGAGGTTGGTGACACAGGCATTCCTGACACATTTACTAAAAGCATCAGGCTGAGCGTTAATAGCAGCGGCTGGACTATTGCTCAAGCAGTGGATGCGATTTCTTCTGATAGTACCTTTGCTTTTGTGCATCGGGCTAAGGTCAGAAGGGGGGCTTGAAACACCCCCAAAAAAGGGCTAAAAGGGTCTCCCTCAAGCTCTGGAAAGCCTACTCATCTCTACAATGGCATCCTTCCCTGAGAGGGGGTGGCTGGTCAGAGTGAGCATCAGGGCCATGAAATGTTTGAAACTGTTTTCAACACTGAAGCCCATGTCTATGTTACTAAAAAGGTCTTTTTTCCTCAGCCATGACAGGATTGGAAAAAAAAAATGAATCGCATCCCAGGGTGGGACAAAATGTGACAGGTTCTCTTCCATTACCCAGGGCCCTCAAATTGAGGAACTGGGGGTGGGAGAAGATGAATTCCCTTAGGGGACCGTGGTGAGGCTGATGACTCCTCTTGTGAGGTGTCAAATGCGGCGGGATCAGCTTTCACAATCTGTAAGATTGATGGTGCTGAATGGCCCACTCCACATTTATGTACCCTTAACTAAGTGTTTGGGTTCTCTAAAGCCTCCTCAAGCTGTGCATGCCTTTCCTGTCCATTCATTCCAAAAGCTTTTTGTATCTGAGTGGATCACCCAGATAAGCATTTTTTCCCTCCTAAAAAATTTTTTCACACTTTATCCTATGGAGGAAAAAATTCACTAAAAGTGGGGTATACCAGCAATTAAGGCTGCTATATCCTCTGTGAATAAAAGTTTGACTTGTCCGGCAGGCAATGCTCAAATGCTTAGGGATCCAACAGATAAAAAGTTGGAATTCCTATAAAAAAAAAAACACTTTTTTCTCTGGCAGATTGAGTGTGTCAGCCTGAGCTGACAGTAATTGGTTAATCATTGAGAGACCAGTTTAAACAGGTGCCAAAGGTTATCCTGTTCAGCAGGCTCAGGATCTGACAAGCTACTAGCAGCTTTATGTTTGCAATAGTTGCTATGAGAGATTCTATCCTTCAGGCCTTGCGCTCTTCGCTAAGTGCCACGCAAGAATCTCCTGGCTAGTCTTCCTTTTTGCGGTGAAACGGCTGTTTGGGGATGATTTGGGTAATACATCCAAAGAAATTCTAGTGGAAAGTACCCATTTACCATTTAAGAAAAGGAGTAAACATATTTCATTTTAACAAGCTCCTTCTCCTGTGCCAGGGGCATCAGCCTCCAGGCATTCACGACGGCCTCCGCCATCAAGTTCAAAAGGTAATCCTCAAGGTCAACCCCAGGGACAAAAGAGGTCTTGGGGGAGGAAACCTACAAAATACTAAAGCCTCCTTATGAGGAGGCGCCCCCGCTCGCTCGAGTAGGGGGAATACTTCTGCAGTTCTCAAGAATCTGGCAGGAAGAATGTAGAGACAGATGGGGGACTTCCTCAATAGCTCCAGGGTACAAACTGGAGTTCCAAGAGTTCCCGTCTCCTAGTTTTCTCAGATCAAGCGTTCGTAAGGATCCAGAGAAAAAGAAGTCTTTCTTTCAAGCATTGGACCATCTTTAAGCAAAAAGTGATCATGGTGGTCCCCATTTAAGAGCAGGGGTTGGGGTTTGGTTCAAATCATTTTTAACGGTGCCAAAACCGAATGGACATTTTGATCCAGATGGGCCATGTAGGCGAGGAGCTTACCTGCGCTTTCACCATGTTCGAAAGTGCGTTGTTTGCTGAAGAAAATACCTTGTTTAGCCTTTTCAAAGTGTAGCTGGTTTGTGAACCTGGACTGAATGTGTACAAGGGAGGCATTGGCGGCTGTTGGGTTGTTCTGAAAGGCTTGTTCTAGGGTGTTGAGGCAGTCATCTGCCTGGCAGAGTAACTGTTTGGAGGTGGCCTTGTGTCGATTAATACGCATGGAGAGAACCATACGGGCATGCATTTTAAAGGCCTCCCATATGGATCCAACCAAGGCTGAGCCATCATTCGTGGGAAAGTAGTGACCCCACTCACGTTGGATGTTGTCCAGATCTGGTTGGATGGTGAGCCAAAAAGGGTTCAGCCTCCAGATCCGGACAGTGGGGGGAGATGGTAGCCGTACTTTGATCCAATAGGGAGAGTGGTCAGATAGCACTCTGGCATTGAATCCTACATCAATGAGGTGAGGGAGAAGAGGAGAGGGAAGGAAAATAAAATCTATGCGGGACATAGATGACCGTGAAGGAGTGAAGCAGGAGAAGCGTGATTGTGTCAGATGTAGATGTCTCCAAGTGTCAGTGAGGGCAAATTCTGTGAGGAATTTACCAAATCTGGTGGTGAGAGTTGTATAAGGTGGAGGGTTATCAGGGCTTAGTCTGTCCAGATGTGGGGCTATGACCGTGTTGAAATCCCCTGCCCAGATTGCTGGCACTGAAGGATGTTGGGGCATGAAAGCAACACCCATCTGTAACATGGCAAACTGAAATGGGGGAGGGACATAGGCCATGAGTAGGACCTCCAGTCCCCCTATGGTAGCATGCAAGAACAATGACCGGCCCTGGGGGTCCGACTGTAAGGTGTGAAGCTGAAATTTTACCGTTTTGGTGACAAGAACCGCAATCCCATGGGAGTTAGAGGTGTGTGGGGCCTGATACAGCCAGCCCACCCACGGCTTTTTGAGACACAGCTGTTTCTGACCTACAAGATGATTCTCAACAAGGATAGAAATATCTGCTCGTTGGGATTTGAGATGTGAGAGAACCGCAGTTCGTTTAGCCCTCTCACTGAGGCCCCGGACATTCCAAGTTAGAATTTTAAGTGAAGCCATAGCATGTGGGAGAGGGCTGGTGGATGCAGTCGGAACCCCAGGGGGTGACAAATTGTACATGGTAGTGCATACATCTTAACACAGTGACTAAACATATATACATGAGTGCTGGATACCCATGGGTCGTGAGAGTCACCAGGGGGATTCCAAGCCCATAGCAGGAGACAGCAATATGCAAAGGGCCGCCGCACCCTGTTCTGGGGTGTTTTACTTCCAGAAGGAAGAGTCACACCCAGCAATACCAGCTGTGCAATTAAAATAGAATTATGCATATGATTCATCAATGTGGACATATAAAGGAAAAAAAACACAACATATGTAAAAACTGAATCTGAACTGTCTGCATAAACTCTGAGCCAGCAAGGCAGATCCAACTCACTGCCATCCCTCAAAGCCGAGGGGGCAGAGGCTGAACAGGGAAACATTTGTAAGTAGGTGATAGTCAGGGGTGGCAAGTGTACCACAGTCTTGAGGTGACCAACGAGGTCAATGGGGCGAGTAAGCTGAAGAGCGCACGGTAAAGCAGGAGAGGCAGTCAATCTCATGGATTGCGGGCGCGAGTGTCCCGCCCGAGACCTAAAAAGCAGACATATTGGTGGGAGATAGGCAATGTCTGGCAGTATGATTATGAAGGAGGCAGAGGGGACATTAGACTTCAGCCGGGAGTAAGGGGTGTGACAAAGCAAAACTCACGGTTCTCGAAGGCAGCAAAATATTGCAGAGTGTAGAGGGCATTTTTCCCAGCTTCAAGCGGTCAACGGTTGCGATGCATGCGAGGTGAGGGTCTAAGCCGGGCCCGGATCATGCTCGCCGCATCACTCCAGCCAGGAGAGAACAGCCTGCGGATCTTCGAAAAATTGCACCTTGCCGTCGCTCACCACGTGGAGACGAGCAGGGAAGAGCATTGCGTATTTTAGATGATGTATGCAGAGTTGCCGTTTCGCTTCAGTGAAGCACGCTCTTTTCTTTTGTACCTCAGCAGAGAAATCTGGATATACCGCTACAGTTACGTTGCCCAGGGGGATGTTACCTCTTTCACGAGTAAGCCTGAGTATCGCGTCCCGGTCACGATAGTTCAAGAACTTGGCAATGAAGGTTCTCGGCGGGGCTCCGACAGGTGGGGGCTTTGCTGCAAGGCGGTGGGCGCGCTCCACAACAAACGTGGAGGAGAAGGCCTCTCTGCCAAAAGTCTTGATGAGCAGGTTTTCTAGAAATATGGGGGGGGTCAGCACCCTCAGCCTTCTCGGGGAGCCCCACAAAGTGGAGGTTGCATCTCCAGAGGTGGTTCTCCATGTCGTCTTGTTTGGAGAAAACCATATTTAGTTGATACTGCAGCTGTTTAGTAGTGACCTGAAGTGGATGCAGGTCCTCCTCCACGTGGCCGATGCGGCGTTCCATCTCGGTCACCCTCTCACGGAGCTTTTGAACATCTTGCCGGATCAAGGAGATGTCAATCTTCACCTCCTCAATCCTGGAGGTGAGAGTGGATTAACACAGAGCGATGGCCTCCAGCTCTCTAGCTGTGTCTCCTGAGGTCTGGTCATCAGTTGCGGGAGGCTGCGCGGCGCCATTTTCCTCCCCCGGGTCCTGCTCGTCATGGTGATATTGAGCTAGTTTAGCCACGGCTCCGGATCTTTTAGGGGGAGACATGTCGGTTTGGAGATAGGCAGACAAGCTGGAGTGTTTAGGTGTCTGTCAGCGGAGGATATAGCCCCAAGGATCGGTATATAGGATGGGTCTCGATCGGAGCTCTCACACCGCACGTCTTACTCCATGCAGCTCCAAACCACGCCCTCCATTCTGGATCTCAAAAATCTAATTTGATTCCTGAGTATAACCGCTCTTTTTTCGCATGGAGTCAATCTAATCAGTTGTCTCCATCCTACAAGGAGGAGAACTTCTGGCATCAATCGACATCAAAGATGCATACCTCCATGTGCCTATTTCCTCACTCACCAGTAATTTCTACTTTTCAATGTAGAAAATCTTCATTTTCAGTGTGTAGCTCTGCATTTCGGTCTAGCTACTGCACCTTGAGTGTTTACAAAGGTTCTGGCCCTTCCTCTAGCCAGATTAAGGGCCCAAGGTATAACGATTATAGTTTTACCTAGACGATCTGTTCTTGATAGACCAGTCGGTAGCCCACTTAGTATGGTCACCACATTAAGCTACCTGGAGACGATCTGTTCTTGATAGACCAGTCGGTAGCCCACCACATTAAGCTACCTGGAATAACTAGGTTGGGTTCTCAACCTAGAAGAAATCTTCCTTAGAACCATGAAGAAGGCTAAAATATTTGGGTCTGATCATAAATACACCCAGAAAAGGGTATTCTTGCCCCAGGCAAGATCAGCGCCATAAATGAACTGATTCAGGTGGTCGAAGCAAGATGAATTCTTCTATTCAGCTTTGCATGAGGTTGTTGGGAAAGATGGTGGTTTTATTCGAGGCCGTTCCTTATGCTCAGTTTCATTCGAGACTGCTGCAAAACAGTATCCTATCGGCTTGGAACAAAAGGGTTCAAGCTCTAGATTTCCCAATGTGTCTGACTCCAAAGGTGCGCCGGAGTGCGTTCATGGTTAATAACCAAAAATCTGCAAAGGGCAAAATCCTTCCTTCAGTTACCTGGGAAGTGGTAGCAACATATGCCAACCTTTTTTGGGTTGGGGAGCAGTCCTGGAAGAGACAACTGTCCAAGAGATGTGGCCCAGATCAGAAATGGCCTTGCCTATTAACATTCTAGAAATTCAGGCAGAACACTTGGTCCTGAGGGCCTGTACGTTCAGTTTACGGAATTGTCCTGCCAGGATTCAATCCGACAATGCCACAGCAATGGCCTATATCAATCACTAAGGGGGCACAAGAAGTTGTGCAGCCCAGAGAGAGGTGAATCATATCCTATCTTTGGCAGAAAACAATGTGCTTTACCTATCGGCAGTCTTCATTCCAGGAATAGAAAATTGGCAGGCGGACTACTTGAATCGCAAGCAGTTGTTCTGGGGAGAATGGTTCCTTCACCCCGATATCTTCCTGTCAAAGATGGGGGATCCCAGACGTAGATCTGTTTGCGTCCAGGTTCAACAAAGAAATTGACAACTTTGTGTCAAGAACAAAGGATCCGCTAGCATGCCAGAACAGATGCCTTGCTATTCCCGTGGAATCGGTTCTCACTGATTTATGCATTCCCTCCTATTCTGCCTGCATCCACGACTTCTTCGCAGGATCAAGCAGGAAGGGAAGTTGGTGATTCTTGTGGCCCCCAGCGTGGCCCAGGAGATCTTGGTATGCAGAGATCGTAAGATGGCGGTAGGGGACCCATGGACCCTACCGCCACGGCCAGACCTTCTCTCACAAGGTCCGGTATTCCATCCTACTTTACAAACGCTAAATTTAGCGGTTTGGCTATTAAGACCCACCTTCTGAAGAAGCGTGGGCTGTCAGGTTCACTGGTGTCTACTCTGGTTAATTCTAGGAAGCTGGCCTCCAGAGTCATATATTATAGAGTCTGGAAGGCATATGTCTCCTGGTGTGAATCCAGGGGTTGGCACCCAAGGAAGTATGTCATAGGTAGAATCCTTGACTTTCTACAGATGGGATTAGAAATAAAGCTGGTCTTGAGTACTATCAAGGGCCAGGTTTCGGCCTTATCGGTATTATTTCAGTGACCACTTGCTTCACACTCTTTGGTTCGTAGCTTTATTCAGGTGGTAACGCAGCTTAATCCTCCGGTTAGGTCACCCCTTAAATCGAATTGAATTGACTTGAATTTAGTCCTGTCGGCATTACAGAAACAGCCTTTTGAGCCGATACGACATATTCCCTTGGTCCTTTTGACTAGGAAACTAGTTTTTCTGGTAGCCATATCTTCTGCAAGAAGAGTATCAGAGTTGGCTGCTCTTTCTTGTAAAGAGCCATATTTAATTATTCACAAGGATAAGGTTGTATTGTGTCCTCATCCTAATTTTCTACAGAAGGTAGTGTCGGGTTTTTATTTAAACCAGGCTATTGTTCTACCTTAATTTTTCCCAGAACCCCGTTCTGTGGAAGCAAAGTCACTACATTCCCTTGATGTGGTGAGAGCAGTCAAAATCTATTTGAAGGCAACTGCTCAAAACGGATGTTTTGTTTGTGTTGCCTGAAGGTCCTAAAAGAGGACAGCCAGTATCGAAATTTACTATTTCTAAATGGATTCAACAAGTGATTGTTCAAGCTTATGGATTAAAGAGGAAAGTTCCACCTCTTCATATTAAAGCGCACTCCACCAGGGCTGTTAGTACTTCCTGGGCAGTGCATCACCAAGCCTCCATGGCTCAAATCTGCAAGGCCGCAATTTGGTCTTCAGTCCATACGTTTACCAGATTCTATCAAGTACAGTGGTCATCAACCCTGTCCTCAGGGCCCACTAACAGGCCAGGTTTGCAAGATAACTGAAATACATCACAGGTGATATCATTTGCTGCTCAGTGTTTGCAGTATTCTAGTCTGCATCTCCCCAAGGTGATACATAAAACCTGGCCTGTTAGTGGGCACTGAGGACAGGGTTGTTGACCACTGATCAAGTAGATGTAAAAGGTCATGAGGATATCGCCTTTGGGCGCAGTGTGCTGCAGGCAGCAGTATAAATCCTCTTGTCTCATGGTGCCCTACTTTTGGTGTCTCCCTCCCTTCAGTTGGCATTGCTATGGGACATCCCACATAGTAACTACTATGGCTCTGTGTCCCGTGATGTACGATAAGAAAATAGGATTTTTATAGCGGCTTACCTGTAAAATCCTTTTCTTTGAAGTACATCACGGGACACAGAGGTCCCTCCCTTCTTTCTGGTATACACGTGTATTGCTTTGCTACAAAAACTGAGGTACTCCCAGTAGTGGGAGGGGTTATATAGGGAGTGGACTTCCTTTCCCGTCTTAGGGTGTGCCAGTGTCCATCACCTTAAGGTGGCCTATAACCCACATAGTAACTACTATAACTCTGTGTCCCGTGATGTACTTCAAAGAAAAGGATTTTACAGGTAAGCTGTTAAAATCCTATTTTTTTTCTTTCCTTCCTTCAGACTACTAATTAAGGGGAGTGGTTAATTAGTCGCAGGTGCTTGTGGTCCTATATAACTTTCTGTAGAACTAACTTCCGAGCCTGCTTATCCTTAAGCTTGCCACCTTTTTGCTTGCTGGAACTCTGACCAAGTGGAACTTGACTAAGTGGTGAGTTAAAAACCAGAGTTGTAAAACAGGAGGTTATAACAGGAGTCATCAAACCTGTAAGTAACATCTGAAGTTTCCTGTTGTTATTATTGTAACTGGGAAAAAAGGGGTTAGCAAGATTGAAGGTTTTGTGCAGTGCACAGTGTGCCACATGTATACAACAATGGAGCAACAGCTCCTGGATGGATACCGCTGCGACAGACGTGAGCGGGTTGCCTTTTTGGAAGCTCGCATTAGAGATCTGGAGGAGAAAATTGCTACACTGGGCAGAACTGACAACCTTGAAAGGGGTCTTCTGGTGGCTAGTGGGGTTAATGAGGAGAGTGGAGGGGTAAGTCAGGATTATCAGGTAGGAAGATGGGTTAATACAGTTAGAGGGAGATGTAGGGGCTCACAGAAAAGGAAGGCCAGCTCTGGGTTTGAGAAGTGATCTCAAAGCGAGTGTGAAAGAGAGATGATGAGTCTGAAGCATTATGGGTGGAACTGTACATGGGTGTGCGTACTACAAAGGTTGTCATTGGAGTTTGTTATAGACCTCCCAGTGTTAGTGAGGCGGTGGAGGCTCCTTGCACAGATGGAAAGGGCTCCAAGGGCTGGGACAGTGATAATAATGGGGGATTTTAACTACCCTGAAATTGACTGGAGTAATGGCACTGCTGGGACAGGTAAAGGGCAAACATGTAGAAGCCTATCACAAGACAATTTTATGGTACAGTTTATTGAGGCCCTGACTAGGAATGATGCTCTGCTGGACCTGGTAATCGCAAACCATGCACAGCTACCAATATTCATATAAAAGAACTTTCTGGGTAGCAGTGACCATAACATGTATTAATTAAATGTTATCTGTAAGCAACAAACACATATGGGTAAGATAAAAACACTTAACTTTAAGAGAGCAAATTTTCCAAGGATGAGGGCTGCTCTCCAGGACTTAGACTGAGAAGGAATATTGGCATCAATGGACACAGAACAGAAACGGGAATTCTTTAAAGTGACTGTATGTAAACACACTGCAAAGTATATTCCAATGGGCAATAAGTTTAAAAGGCTAAAAATAAAACCTATGTTGCTCACAGCCAAAGTTAAAATGGATATAAATAATAAAGAAGAGCTTTTAAAAAATATAAAAATGAAGGAACGCTATATCATCATTTAAAGGTTACAAATAATATAGCAGAATATGTAAAAAGGAAATCAAAGACACAAAAATGCAAAAACGAACGACAGATTGCAAAAGTTAGTAGGACAAACCCCATAAAATTCTTTAAATTTATTAAATACTTTCTTCAGCTCTTTTTATACAATGGAGCATGGGGGAGCTCATTTCCAAAATGAGGGTGGTAGTGACACAGCCCTAAATGATCCACAATGGCTCAAAAGTGGTATGGTTCAAAAATATTTAGACGGAATAAAGGTGGATAAAGCACCTGGACCTGATGGCATCCACCCACGGATCCTAAAAGAATTGAGCTCTGTCATTTCAAGGCCATTGTAATATTTAGGGACTTGTTAATGACTGGAATAGAACCACTGGACTGGCGTAGGGCGAATGTGGTGCCCATATTTAAAAAGGATTCAAAGTCTTTACCAAGTAACTATAGACCTGTTAGTTTAACTTCTATAGTTGGGAAGATACTGGAGAGTTTATTAAAAGACCACATAGACGAGTTCTTGCTGGAAAAAAATATTTTAAGCAACAGACAGCATGGATTCATGAAAGACAGAAGTTGTCAAACAAACCTGATTTCTTTTTATGAGGTGGTAAGTAAAACCTTAAACAGGGGGGTGGCTGTGGACGTGGTATACTTGGATTTTTGCAAAAGCGTTTGACACATTTCCCCACACACGGCTCATGAGTAAGGTAAAGTCTACAGGCTTGGAAAGATCAAATTGTAAATGGATAGAAAACTGGCTAAAAGACCATATTCAGAGAGTAGTGGTCAATGATTCTTCCTCTGAATCGTCTAAGGTTATCAGTGGTGTACCCCAAGGTTCAGTGTTGGGACCCTTACTTTTTAATATCTTTATAAATTATATTGGGTCTGGGATTTCTGTCTTTGCAGATGACACTAAGCTATGCAGTGGAATAACGTCCCTATAGGATGTCTATAATCTACAAGCCAACCTCAATGCTCTAATTGGGCAACTAAGTGGCAAATGAGGTTTAATGTTGATAAATGTAAAGTTATGCACTTGGGGGCTAAGACTATGCATGCATCATACATACTAGGGGGAGTACAACTGGGAGAATCAATGGTGGAGAATGATCTGGGGGTTTTGGTAGTTCATAAGCTCAATATTAGCATGCAATGCCAAGCTGCGATTTCCAAAGCAAGCAAAGTCCTTTCTTGTATTGAGAGGTATGGACTCCAGAGAGAGAGATATAATTTACCCCCTGTACAAATCATTAGTAAGACCTCATCTGGAATATCCAGTTCAGTTTTGCGCACCAGTTATCAAAAGGGATATCGGGGAACTGGAGAAAGTGCAGAGAAGGGCAACCAAACTGATAAGAGGCATGAAGAAACTTGGTGTTGAGTTATTCACTTGAAGGCCATCACAGAGGCGGGGCGGGGGCACTCTTTACGTGTAGAGGAAAAAAGATTTCATCTCCAAATACGGAAAGGTTTCTTCACAGTAAGAGCTGTGAAAATGTGGAATAGACTCCCTCCAGAGGTGGTTCTGGCCAGCTCAGTAGATTGCTTTAATAAAGACCTGGATTCTTTCCTAGATGTACAGAATATAACTGGGTACTAACATTAATAACACTTTAACCTTTTGAGCCCCGGAAGGTTCACCCCCCTCCCTGACCAGGCTATTTTTTGCAGTACGGCACTGCGTTACTTAAACTGACTATTGCGCAGTCGTGCGATGCAGTACCCAAATAAAATTGATGTCCATTTTTCCCACAAATAGAGATTTCTTTTGGTGGTATTTGATCACCTATGCGGTTTTTTTACAATTTAGAAAAAAAAACATTTTTTTTACTTTATGCTATAAAACATTCCCAATAAAATTTTTTAAAAAAATCTAATTTCTAATTTAACTTAGGCCAATATGTGTTCTGCTACTTGTTTTTGGTAAAAAAAAATTCCCAATAAGCGTATATTGATTGGTTTGCGCAAAAGTTATAGCGTCTACAAACTATGGGATATATTTATGGAATTTTTTTAACACTTGTGCATTACAGTAACAAATTCGACAAAATGTTCAGCATGAGCACCATAGCAGATAAAGTACTTAGTTGCTTACTTTAGTGAATGCAGGCTCCTGGGTTTAGTAACACTTATATTAAATTACATTACCGATTTTTTTTTTTTTTTTTCGTGCTTGAAAACATGAACAGAATATGGGATCTGTTTTACAACAGATTGCAAATTCGAAAAGGAAATATATGGTGATTTTGAACATTCTTTTTTACACTCAGGACTTCACATCACTTCACTTCACTGTTTTTAGTCAGGTAAATAGAAAACATTCCATAGGTAGTCTTCCACACAGCCAGTAGATGGAGCTCTTCTCCTTTGCTCTGTTTTATAATGCTTGTTTACACAGTTCAATAGCTCAAGTTGTGATTTACACACATAAGTGAATGAGTCGGAGAAAGCGGCCCATGCCAAGCCAGACGGCTCAATTGCAGGTATCAGAGACAGCAATGTTTGAGGGAAATATGCGGTGTGCTCTCTTTACATAAATCACACTGCTCTGGGAATCCTTTGTCAGGTATGAAATATTGATTAGCAAGACAAAGTATGCGCTGTATATAAAAAAAAAAAACTGATCAGGCTATTTTAGTTTCTCTTCCATAAAATTAAGCTCAGGTTTGTGATTGTACAAACTAGCTACATTGGTAATGGCATTACACCCCTGAAGAAAGGATGTTCTCATCTTTGAACTGAAGCCAGTTTGATCATTAGACTGCAAGACATGAAAGCAATAAAATATAACGGACACCATGCTCCCCTCCTGCGTAGACTCCCTCTTCTGTAGTAGTGTTACATTTCTACCTCCATGAAGTCAATACAACTCATTCATATTTCAGTGTTACATGTATTATTATCTAAAGCTCTGCCAAGATATACTGTATATCCTGTTGCGACATATCTATAAAATGGACAGCCATTTACATACAGTATATGGTGTTCAAACCAATACACAAATACAGGTCTCTAGTTTTCACATCTAATGTTTAAGCAGTGAGGACATTGTGATCCAGACGCTGCCTGCCATATAATAAGCAGCAGCCCATGGGAGTAGTCTGTACAGCTGCAGGTGACATAGTGGAGAATAAAGCTAAAGAGCTCTCGCTTATTAAACTTAGCAGTGTTCAAATCACTGAGTACCAATTATTATTATTATACAGGATTTATATAGCAACAACAGTTTGTGCATTGCTTTACAACATGAGGGCAGACAGTACAGTTACATTACAATACAGGAGGAATCAGGGGGTCCTGTTTATTAGAGCTTACGATCTAGAAGGGAGGGTCAAATGATACAAAAGGTAATAACTGGGGGGGATGAGCTGATGGAGAAAATTAAAGAACAGTTGTTCTTGTTGTGGGCAGGATAAGCTTCTCTGAAAAGTTGGGTTTTCAGGGATCGTCTAAAAGCAAACCGAGTAGTACATAATCTGACAGATTGGGGTAGGGTGCTCCATAGAATGGGAGAGGCTCTGGAAAAGTCCTGGAGGCGAGCATGGGAGGAGGTGATGAGGGAGCTAGAGAGAGCAGGAGGTCTTTGGAGGAACAAAGTGAATGATTAGGTTGGTATTTTGAGATTAGGCTAGTGATGTAGGTGGGGACAGAGTTGTGGATGGCTTCGTAAGTTGTTAGTATTCTGAATTTAATTTGTTGGGTGAGCGGAAGCCAGTGGAGGGATTGGCAGAGTAGCAGACAAGGAGCGGTTGGTAAGGTGGATGAGCCTGGCAGCAGCATTCATGAAGGACTGAAGGGGGGATAACATATGTAGAGGTAAGCCAATGAGAAGGGAGTTACAGTAGTCAAGGTGAGATATGACCAGGGAGTGAATTAAGAGCTTTGTGGTGTCATTGGTTAGAAAGGGGAGTATTTTGGAGATGTTGCGGAGGTTGAAGCAAAAAAGACTTGGATAGCAATTCGATGTGGGGCCTAAAGAATAGATCAGAGTCCAGGGTTATACCTAGAACCTTGGCATGCGGGGATGGGCTGATAGTTGTGCCATCTTGACAGAGAGATCGGGGCAGAGGCACATAGGGGAGGAAATATTATGAGCTCGGTTTTGGATTGAGTTTGAGGAAGTGGTGTGACATCCAGACTGATATGTCTGTTACGTGAGGAGACTGGAGGAGTGAGCTGAGGGGTAGAGAGATAAATTTGGGTGTTGTTGGCGTAGAGATGGTATTGGAAGTCATGAGAGGCTATCAGCTGACCCAGGGAGGAGGTGTAGATTGAGAATAGGTGAGATCCAAGAACAGAACCTTGGGGGACACCAACAGAGAAAGGAAGAGAAGAGGACGAAGTAGAATTGCAAGTAATGCTAAAGGTGCAGTTGGATAAGTAGGAAGAGAACCAGTGAAGAGTACAGTCACGGAGACCAAAGACATGGACTTTTATGAGAGGGGGTGGTCAACCGTATCAAAGGCAGCAGAAGGGTCCAGGAGTAAGAGTACAGAATAGTGTCCATTGGTTTTGGCTAAACAGAGCATGGTTTTCAATTCAGAAAGAAACAAGAGGGTACTAAAGATAAGAACAGGCCATAATTTTAGGTAAGACAAAAGAGGGACGATAAAGCACTGCAATGTGGACAGCTCTACAGATGGTTAAGCAAAAATAACATACCAGAGTTATACATAAACATAAGCAAAGCAGTTTTCAATATTGCAGTTATGGATGGAATTGCAGTAGCAGGAACATACTAGAGTTATACACAAACATAAGCAACGCAGTTTTCAATATTGCAGTTATGGGTGGAGTTGCAGTAGCAGTAACATACCTAGATTTGGAAGTGCTCCCACTTATAGAAATATCCCCACTTATAGAATGAGCCCCAGCAGCAAATGTACCCACCCCTGCAATTAATCCATGTACCTACTTTTCCTGGGTGACAAGATGTGGCATCCAGGGTTTGATACCCTAAAAATATTATACCCTCCCTTCACTTTGAACTATGATAAATGCTTAAGGGTCCCAGCTTAGGCTTGCAAGGTTCAATGAGTTGGAATGTTGCTGGCTGGTGAGGGTGCAGGCTGAGGAAAAGTCCATCCAGACCTAAAGCATACTACAAAAATGGATAGAGAAAGCCCGGCCGCTTCACAACTCACCTGGACTGAGTGGTTAGCAGGTAAAAGCAGCCTCAGATCGATTCATCCAGACCACAACTCCAACATGTTTCGCCCCACCTTCAGGGATTAATCAATTCATCCAGGACACAACTCCAACATGTTTCACCCTGTCCTTGGGGCTTAATCATGGAGATTAATCCATAATTAAGTCCCAAGGGCAGGGCAAAACATGTCGAAGTTGTGGTCTGCATAAATTTAGCTGAGGCTGCTTTTACCTGCTAACCACTCGAGCCGGATGAGGTGTGCAGACAACGTAGCTTAAATTGAAACAATTTAAGTATGTCACAGTGGTATGGCTACCATGGACATGAAAATGGTACACTATGCCTCGTCCCTATGAAATATAGGAGAAAAATGGAAACCACGAGATTTGGGACTTTATGGGCACCGTGTCAAAGAAGATAAACATGTATGAAGGTAAATATATTTATTTATTAGAAAATCATTTAAAAACCATTATAAAACATCAACAGTAATAACCCAAACTACTGTGTGGGTATACCCACCTCCTAAGCATAGGTAGGGAGCCTCCAATGTAATAACAGTGGTGAATATAGAGCATACTATACAACGTCACCAAGAGCTGATAATATACATGGGGCTATAGCTGTAGAGGGGTGCGTAGCTTCACGCTAAATGGAAAGAACTGTGCTCAACATGTTTCGCGTGGACGGATAATGCTTCTTCAGAAGCGTGAAGGGTTAATTACAGTTATAAACCCTGTTCACGAATAAACATAGACAGAGTTTAATAATAACAAATTTCCAAATATACTATATATCTATTAACATACTATATACAGGATGAATAAACCTAGGTACTTACAAACAACATATGTGGATCAAAGAGAGCGAGGAACAGAGCCTTTGGTAAGCATGGCCCCCCATGGGTAGGCAGATATGGGGATACACCTAGGTGGGTAGCGTGTAAAATAGTATGTTACTTACACATATACAGACACATATGTATCTTGATATATGTATATAGTCTCTACACTAAACAGTAAAATCCATATTAAGGTATAACACTTATGCCCTGTACATACGGTCGGACTTTGTTCGGACATTCCGACAACAAAATCCTAGGATTTTTTCCGACGGATGCTGGCTCAAACTTGTCTTGCATACACACGGTCACACAAAGTTGTCGGAAAATCCGAACGTTCTAAACGCGGAGACGTAAAACACGTACGTTGGGACTATAAACGGGGCAGTGGCCAATAGCTTTCATCTCTTTATTTATTCTGAGCATGCATGGCACTTTGTCCGTCGGATTTGTGTACACACGATCGGAATTTCCGACAACGGATTTTGTTGTCGGAAAATTTTATAGCCTGTTCTCAATCTTTGTGTGTCGGAAAATCCGATGGAAAATGTGTGATGGAGCCTACACACGGTTGGAATTTCCGACAACAAGGTCCTATCACACATTTTCCGTCGGAAAATCTGACCGTGTGTACGGGGCATGACAGTAAAAGATTGTTTTGTAAGGAGTTACGAGGTATACTAGAAGCCTGGCTATAGATTTCAGTGGTATTGAATACACAAGTTGAATTGTCCACGAGAGGTGCATCAGCTATATGTGTCCATGATTGTATACAGCCTCTATCCCACATGCAGTGTCACAACTTGTTCATCGTGCTTTAAGGTAAATACACAGCCATAGCCCTCCCTTTGGGTTTGCTAAAGTACATAAAGACAGGAAATATACAAAAATATATTTTAGGTTGTGAAAAGCCACTGGGGGAAACATCAAACAGACACTATGATGTACTGAGTGGGCCATAACTTACGTTGTCCTCTGTGTGTAGCTAAATCTGCTCCTCGTCTGCTGACTGCTAACCCACAACTGAGACTGACCGCCAGGTCTAATCAAGATTCAGCTGGTCATCACACCCTATAAGGTGTATCCCAACCACCACGCCAGGTGTGAGCAATAATCTCGCCACTTGACATGAAACGGCCTGGCCAAAAGTGCATACCCGCACAGCCGACCACGCCGTGCATCTCCAGAGCCAAGGAAAGAGGAGCTCCCCCTGGTGGCATCTGAAGGCACCACACTCGTGGACCAGAGCAGGTAACGAGAGCGGCACCTTTAGCCGCATATCTACCACACCCCCCCCCCCCCCCCCAAGAAGGATACCAGGGGGAGGAATACAGGGGAACAAGCAAGCCATTAAGCAAGTGCAATGCTCCTCTATGGTCCACATCTAATAACAAAAAAGAAAGAGAAAAGAAAAAAAAAACATAAGAACCAATTTTATTATTATTTACATATAGGTTGAATACATATTGAACAAAGACTACACTGGTGGTACCTAACATATAAGAGGGAAACAAAAGATGATTAAAGAAATGGTTTATAGTAACATACTTCATTCAAGCCCGAGAGTTGGGTAGCATTAAGTCTTTCTATCCAGAGTGTTTCCCTCTGGAGAATCCAATCACCCCCTCTTGGGTCTTTAGGGACCCTTGCAAGAGCTATAAATGTCACCAACGAGGTATCAAAGCCATGGTACAGGTCGAGGTGTCTGCTGAGTGGTGTAATAATTTTTCCGATGCGTAGTATATGTGATCATTAATTCTTTTTCTGAAGGGTCTGATGGTCTTTCCAACATAGAAAGCTCCACATGCATAGGTCATCATATAAACGATACCTGATATGTCACAATCAGGCAGCACAAATTCTGTGTCTTGAAGTATCCAAGGGCACATGTCACATCTGCCACATTTGGCAATGCCCGGAGGTGATGATAAAGGATCACTATTGGGTATATAGTGGCTGGATGTCAGTTTGTCTCGAATAGACGTGCTCTGCGAAAAACTATCTCAGGATAGTTTTTGATATATTTTTGGAGATATAGAGGTCTTGTAAGAGTATGTGCCAATATCTTCCAAGAACATTGTGTAGTTCTTGTTGTGTTGAAAAATGGGTAATGAATCTCACTGAAGGGGGGATTTTATGGTCATTCCTGGGTTTATACAGCAAGGCATTTCTGTCCTGGAGTAAAGCTCGATTTAAGGCTTTATGAAGCAATGACTTGCTGTATCCTCTGAGTACCGAAGTTGAGCTGCCTGTGTTTTAAAGTCTTCTAATAATGTACAATTTTGTTTCAAGCGCAAATACTGTGCATATGGTATACTACGTATTAGAGTAGGTGAGTAAGCATTGTCTGCATGAAGCAGGGTATTTTTTTCGTTGGAGAACAGTGGCCAGACACTTGTCAAAGTCTACAAATATCTCAAGGTCCAAAAAAGTTCTTATGGTAATCATAAGATAAAGTAAATTTCAAGTTAAACTGTTGTTGATAAGATCAACAAATCTCATTAGCTCCTCTGCAATACCTGCCCATAGGATAAAAATGTTGTCTATAAATCTGTACCAGCATAAAACCTGGTTCATGTATTCTTCCAGGGCATCTGAATGCCAAAAGGTCTCGCTACCAAGCCCCCCCCAGGTACTGGTTGGCGTAGGCCGGGTCACAGTCAGTGCCCATGGCCACGCCCTGCACCTGGAGGCAGTGGGAGCCCATGAAAGTGAACCAGTTGTGGGTTAATATATGGTACAGCAACCGTAAAGTGAACGATCTGGACTCCTTTGTCATGTGGAATACTCAAATAGAGTTCTTCCACATCAAGTGTCACTAGCATAGCTCCCGGTGGTACACTACGACCTTCAATGTGTTTTAATAGGTCCAGGGTGTCCCAAATATACGATGGCAAGCTAGTGACGTGTGGCATCAAGAAGAAATCAACGATTTAGCTGGCAGTCTTACACAGGGCACCTATTCCAGAGACAATTGGCCTCCCAGGTGGTTCTAGTAAGTTTTTATGTACATTGGGCAGCACGTAAAAAGTCCTGTTGAGTGGAAACTGAACATTGAGATATTTGTACATATCCTGATCAATGAGACCTTCCATGAAGGATGTACCAATAAGCCACTTAAAATGGCTTGTGTATTCAAGTGTGTGGGTGGAAGTGATGACATGATACAACTCTTTGTTGGATAATATTTGAAGACACAAATGCGTTCACATTGGGGTTGCAACATCACCACCACATTGCCCCCCTTGTCAGCAGGCTTAATAACTACATTTGGTCTATTGTTTAAAGTATTAAGGCCATCGATCTGTAACTGTGTGGGTAGTGGGGTTCCCCAGGGTTCTGTGCTGG
The DNA here is from genome assembly GCF_042186555.1 of Aquarana catesbeiana. Classification (NCBI taxonomy): domain Eukaryota; kingdom Metazoa; phylum Chordata; class Amphibia; order Anura; family Ranidae; genus Aquarana; species Aquarana catesbeiana. Next base: position 35,094,133 of record NC_133326.1, read on the forward strand.
GACCAATCCTATTTAATTTGTTCATAAACGATCTGGAGGATGGGATAAACAGTTCAATCTCTGTATTTGCAGACGATACTAAGCTAAGCAGGGCAATAACTTCTCCGCAGGATGTGTAAATCTTGCAAAAAGACCTGAACAAATTAATGGGGTGGGTGACTACATGGCAAATGAGGTTCAATGTAGAAAAATGTAAAATAATGCATTTGGGTGGCAAAAATATGAATGCAATCTATACACTGGGGGGAGAACCTCTGGGGGAATCTAGTAAGGAAAAGGACCTGGGGGTCCTAGTAGATGATAGGCTCAGCAATGGCATGCAATGCCAAGCTGCTGCTAATAAAGCAAACAGAATATTGGCATGCATTAAAAGGGGGATCAACTCCAGAGATAAAACGATAATTCTCCCGCTCTACAAGACTCTGGTCCGGCCGCACCTGGAGTATGCTGTCCAGTTCTGGGCACCAGTCCTCAGGAGGGACGTACTGGAAATGGAGCGAGTACAAAGAAGGGCAACAAAGCTAATAAAGGGTCTGGAGGATCTTAGTTATGAGGAAAGGTTGCGAGCACTGAACTTATTCTCTCTGGAGAAGAGACGCTTGAGAGGGGATATGATTTCAATTTACAAATACTGTACTGGTGACCCCACAATAGGGATAAAACTTTTTCGCAGAAGAGAGTTTAACAAGACTCGTGGCCACTCATTACAATTAGAAGAAAAGAGGTTTAACCTTAAACTACGTAGAGGGTTCTTTACTGTAAGAGCGGCAAGGATGTGGAATTCCCTTCCACAGGCGGTGGTCTCAGCGGGGAGCATTGATAGCTTCAAGAAACTATTAGATAATCACCTGAATGACCGCAACATACAGGGATATGTAATGAAATACTGACACATAATCACACACATAGGTTGGACTTGATGGACTTGTGTCTTTTTTCAACCTCACCTACTATGTAACTATGTAACTATGTTACAGTAGCAGGAGAGAAACGGGTAAGTTTAATGTCGCTAATCCCAGCCGTAAGAAAAGCCCACACCTGTGGACTCGTAGTCAGTTTAGGAAATCTCTGTGATTTAACCTGAAATTTATATGGAGTGAATTCAGTATGTAAAGATGTAGATGGATCATCGCCACTTGGATCAGGTTTGTTTTCCTCCAAAAGGAGGATAAGGTCCCTGAGTGCATGAAAATCCTTCATGGTAAAGCCTTTCCTATTTTTAGTGAGTTCCTTATCTTTATTGACCCGGATTCTGTCCGCATCAAAGAGGTATTTATAGGTAAGCTTTCTACTAAATAGACATAAATCCTTGATAGTCTCATATTTGTCGATATTGTTTGACGGACAGAAACCCAGGCCCAATTTGTCTATGTTTATTCTTGAACAGGATTTATAACTGTAATTAACCCTAGACGCTCCTAAAAAAGTGTTATCCGTCAACGCGAAACATGTTGAGCACAGTTCTTTCCATCTAGCGTGAAGCTACGCACCCCTCTACAGCTATAGCCCCATGTCTATTATCAGCTCTTGGTGACGTTGTATATTATGCTCTATATTCACCATTGTTAATACTTTGGAGGCTCCCTACCTATGCTTAGGGGAAAGTATGCCCACACAGTAGTTTGGGTTATTACTGTTGATGTTTTTAATGTTTTTAAAATGATTTTCTAATAAATAAATATATTTACCTTCATATATATTTATCTTCTTTGACACGGTGCCCATAAAGTCCCAAATCTTGTGGTTTCCATTTTTCGCCAATTTAGCTTAAATAGCAAAGCAGAACTTTCATTTGCAGCCATTGAGAACCTATATAAAGTAAAACGATAAGTGCACATGCAGGCTAAACTATGTTTTTTTTTTTCCTGAAATGGCACTGGGGTTATTATATGTGCCAGTTTAAATGCTTACAGCTATTCTTATTCTAAAAGACTTTCACTTAAAAACAATTGCTGCTGACAGTGCAGCTACCAGGCTGTTCTGACAGCCAAAGTTCCAACATTTCTAGGTAGCATCAGGCTGAATTCAATTCACACCAATCTATTGCTTTTTAGCTTGCATTGACATGCACTTGTCTTGATATGTTTTGACAGTTTCTTCAAAGACAGTAGGTTGATGTTATGTTGCCAAGATAGGATTATTGAACTCGAGTTAAAATGCTTTTCTTGGACTTCACTGAAGGATACAGAATTCATAAACATATATACTGGAATTTGTATTTTTTTTTTTTTATACTAGTAATGGCAACGATCAGCGACTTATAATGGGACTGTGATATTGCAGCTGACAATCGGACACTAACTGATACTTTGTGGGAACCAGTGACACTAATACAGTGATCAGTGCTAAAAATATGCACTGTTACTGTGTACTAATGACACTGACACTGACTGGTTAAACATCTAGGGCAATCAAAGAGTTAACGGTGTGCCTAATCAGTGTTTTTGTGTAAACTGCTGTGTGATGCTTTTACTAAGGGAAGTGATGGCTTTTATTCCCTGCTTTGCAGGGACACATCATCCATCACTTTCCCTGTCAGAATGGAGCTCTGTCTGTTGTCCCCCCAGTATATCTGCTATGATGCAGTCGGGAAGTGGATAACTGCGGTTATGGCCCTGATAATGCCACATCCATCAGAGTGAAGGAATATTTCAAGGAATATAGGGATTCAAGCAGGGGACAACATTCCAGGCTATAAGTGTACGGTCCTTGAGCAGGAGCACTGCAGGCCACCCCAAAACTCTTAATGGTTCATGAGGTGGTGGGACCTGATACAGCTGCGTTGCTCTCCCTGTGTTTGGGATGTGGGATGTTGTACTCCATAGCAGGGATAACATATCTAAGAATGCCGTACTAATTAAATGAAAGTCAAACGTTGAGTTCACATCTGACTAAAATTTTATAGTCTGCACATCCAGCTTTTGTTGTACGAAAAACTGGAATTGGCTGTCGAAAGTACCATACTAACAATCCGAAAATCGGCAGATCATTCATCGGGCTAAATTTTACAATTTTCAGATCGCGTGTACGGGCCTCAAAAGGCACCAAAATGCAGACCTCAGTGCCAAAGGTTACATTCCAGGCAGGCCCCACAATCATCCAGAGCAAGTCAAGATATGACTTGCTCTGCTGTGGACTGAATCTGCCGATTTTGGCAGTGGTCTTGCCAGAACTGGGCCCTTTGGGCAGCCTGGCTCCAACTGTCTCCTGTTTGGGCCTGGCGTTAAAAAGGCTTCTGGGTATCTGAGGGAGCCGCAGGGGCCTTAGCTCTTTGCGATCTTACAAAGGTTGACTGTGTACCCCTCCAACCCCTTCTGGAGTCCTTGGATGGGCAAAAGCCTCCAAAATCCGGGTACCTGTTTGGCACTCCTCTGGGTGGTTGCCCCCTCTGGCGTCTGGACCTTTGATCTTGGAGCAGAAGACCTGATTTTTCTCCTGTAACCCTGGAGTTGGTAGTCTACAGTTTTTTGGCCAAACAGCGCCTTCCCATCAAAAGGCAGTTTACAGCAATTATGCTTTGAGGATGCGACGGCCGCCCAGGGTTTTAGCCACAAAGCTCTTTTGGCTGTGAGTGAGCTGAGCATGGCTCTGGAGGACCATCCAATGATGTCTATAGCTGCCTCACCTGCGAAGTCCGCAGAGAGTTTTATCTCATCAATAGCCTTGATGATTTTATTCTTTTAGCAGCTGGTTTTTGATCGCATACTCCAAGTTCTGCGCCCACACTTGCATAGCGCTTGCTATGGATGTTACGGAACGGCAGGCTTACAAGTACCACCTACCGCCAGGTAAAACTTTCTTAAGTTCATGTCAATGCATCTACCAAGGATATCGCAAAAGGAGGAAGAGTCTTCCATCAGGAGTGTCACATTCTAGGCCAGTCTGGTGACTGCTGCATCCACCATTGGTGGGTTAGATAGAGGAGCTGCAGCCTCCTCCGTGAGTGGATACAACTTCTGCAACCTATTGGTTGAGGAGGATTTTCTTTCCATTCTCCCATTCCTCCTGAAAAAGGCCTTTTATTTATGTCATAAGAGGAAAGGTAGCTACCTGTTTCTTTATGTTCCTCCTATGGAACCCAAAGGCTTGTTCACATTTGCAGCAGGCTCTGCTATTGCACTGAAAAGCGATCTGTGCTTAGGTCACTTTTCAGAGACATTTGATATTATCACGTAGAGGGGACAAGTGTTTCCGATAGGCGATTTTCAAAGAGCAATTTGCACGCAATGTTGCAACTCACATGGGGGGCAGCCCATTCACTTGGCTGCCCTACGCATGCAAAAAGAAGCCCCTTCTCCTATTATGGGGCGACAAGCTTCGCACAATGTTTTTTCGGTTCTTCCGCCAGCAGGTGACAATCACAGCAGAATTGCATCGCATTTGGGGTGCCCTGAAAGGATAAAGGCACCTAATGCGTGTTGTGCAGCAATTGCCACACAATCTAAAATTAGATTGTATGGTGTGTGATAATAAGTTTTCTCCTTCTTTGGAGGAGGTTTCGGATCCTCCCATTCCAGAGCAGATATTACTGCCTTAAAAAATGGTGATGGAATTGCAAAATCAAAGCCTGAACCTTCAGGATAATCTGCAAAGAGGAGGCGGTATCTTCTCCCTCTGGAAGGTTGCCTGTAATATTGGGTCTGGGGAATCAGCCCACCTAATCCGCTGGGCTGGAGTCACCCCTGAAGTGCCTGGTACCCCTCTAGTTAGAGAGGGTTGAATGGCTTGGTTTAGACCTGGTGCAGGGCCCACACTCTGTTCGTCCGCTTCTGTCTCTGGTTGTAGACGACCAGAAAATTCTGTAAGGGAGTCATGGACTACTTTCTTGAGCAAGGTTGACAACTGCTGACTCTCGTACTCCTGGTCTCTGGCAAGCTGCCTGAAGCAGTTGCTGCAAAGTAGCTTTCCTGGCATAGTGTCATCTCCACATGACCAACATTTGCCTTTCGGGTGCTGAGCCCTCAGAGGAGAAGCTGTGTGCTTTCTCTTAAGCGTACATTTGCGCCCTTTGCACTGGGGTCTGCCAGGGCTGGAGGAGTCACTTTCTGCCCTGGAAAAATCCTGACGATCCAGAGGGCCTCTGGACCTCCTAGAGTGGGAGTGTGAGCGGCCGGGGCTGCAATAGACAAGAAGGCATGCTCGTCCAGGCATAATGCACCCCCTTTTTTTTTCTTTTGGCAAAGAGAAACAAATTTAAATAAAAGAAATCAGGGCAAAACCCCCCTATCCCCTAGTAATACATCCTTCCTTTCTTCCCTCTCCCTTCTATCCCCATTACTAGAATAGCAAGACTTACCTGTCATTGACTGTTCCTCAGAATGAGATGCTGTCTCTCTGCATGCCTGAATTGCAAAGGTATCCATTACCTGGCCATTTGTGCCCTTTAAATAGAGCACCTGAGAGAGAGAGAGAGAGACTGAGTCCTCCCCAGCCTCTGTTCTAATCAATCAAAACAAGGAGACTCGCTGCTCCAGGTGAGGTTTTGAAAGCCTGATGATCTGGACAGGTGCCCGCCTCGGCTAGACTCCGCATATAATCAAAAGAAGAAATGGCTGCACTCTGTACTCGATCAAAATTCTTTTATTCAGAACATCCCAAAGTGTTGACAGAAAGCTGGTAGATGCATTTCACACACTCCAAGTGTGCTTAATCATTACCCTGAATAAAAGAATTTATCGAGTACAGAGTGCGGTCATTTCTTCTTCTGTTCTAATCAAAAAAGGGCTAGTACATTTAGGAGGGAAGCCAACGCCCATCCACACAAAAGGACGCTTTCAAGCTGGCTACACATCATGCAATCCTCTGCAGATTTTTTCCCTCAGATTTACCAAAACCACACAATACGAGGTCAAACCTTAAGAGCCTCAATTTGTATGCAATTAGACAGGCCCTGCACTACATGGTTCCGGCAAATCTAAAGGAAATTAAACAACAAAAGCTGCACAATGTGTATGGTGTCTTTAGAGACATGAGAGCAAGAAAAAGAAAAAAATGTTTTATAGAGATTGGCAGACCTGCAAAGAGTTCCATAGAGAAGACATCATGCAGTCCCAGCTGCTGGATCCAGACTCCAAAGCAGGCATGCCACAAGAGGATTGTTGTCTCTAATTAGAGAACACCTTGACCCCAAAAGACCACCAGAGGGGATTCCCCACCTTGTTGGTGCGTTTAGCAGCCTAAGATGTGGGACTGCGTGCTGGGAGAGGCTTGATCCCAGACGGACTCCGACATAGTCGGCAGGTAAGAGCTTTATCCTGAGTGTAACGGTCTGTAGATGTTGATCTTTGAGGACAATGAAGAGAATGGGGGAGGTAGCTCTCAGTCAGATTTTTATAGAGCTAAACAGGTCCTGTGGGAGGATATAGGGGCGGAGCTATATTATATGTATGCTGCCATGTTGGCGTCAGGAAAAAAATATTTCTTGAGAAAAAGAAAAAATAGCTAAACTTTCTCAGTAGAGAAAAGGCATCAATCCTCCTACAAAATAGTGGTTTAGTGTAATAAAGGTACAATATCATCCTAAACCAATATTGGACTTTATAGGTACCAATTAAAACCATTCCTTCATATAAAATAAATACGTTTATTTTGAATAGTGTAATATGTTCTTAAACTGGTCATTGACGTTCTAATCTGATTGTACAATCACCATTGGATTTACCAACATCATGTACTGGAAGGGTCTGCCTGCTTGGATATAAATTTAATGGGTTATTTAGGTATCGGCGATAAATAATTGGTAGTATAATCTAAAGGATTAGCTTTGCTGCCTCTAAACAGCTGTAGATATTGGACCACTGATTCCACTAATATGGGAAAAAGATGGAATGGCATTAAGATGCAAACTTGCTTCTGAGGGCTATAGAATGCAATTTAGTGCAGACAAACTAAAGCCCAATTTCCAGTGACAAAGGCACTTATTAAATATTAACATATAACCATAAGAAGCCTAAAGACCCTACAGCAGCCAAGCAGGTCTCAGGGAAGTCCTGGAAGACCCCTAACCTTTGTGTTCTTGCAGTAAAGCAAAAAATAACGCAAGATATGATTCACGCATAATTTGAGGAGTTTGTATATATATCAGGAGAACTAAAGGGATTTTAACGGTGCAGGTAAACTATACATACGGGAAACTATATATCTTTTTTCTTTTAAAAAATACAGTTTATTGTTTACAATCAATTAAAAGGGAACATATATGTTGTATAAGGTAACAAACACTTTTTCTTTTTACAGCAATATAAGAACAAGGTGGTCAAACGGGATGAAAAGTGTATAGTATATATGAACAGATGATGATTATTGCATACTAGCCCGACATGTTTCGCATTGTCGCTTTTTCAAGGGATATGCAACTGGTAATTGTATCATCCAACACTTTTAGTGATTCCCTAAATTGACCCCACAAAGCCTCGTCAGAACCAGCGCGTACAGGCCCAACCAAGCAGGGTAGCAAGGAGGCTAAATTGCAACCACAGGGAGCAGAAAGATGAAGACAGGTAATTAATTGAAGCTGTAACCAAGGATGCAGATGATCATCAGTATCAGTAAAGTTGTAATTACAGGGGATATTTGGATGGTAATATAGCAATTTAGCCTCCTTGCTACCCTGCTTAGTTGGGCCTGTACGCGCTGGTTCTGACGAGGCTTTGTGGGGTCAATTTAGGGAATCACTAAAAGTGTTGGATGATACAATTACCAGTTGCATATCCCTTGAAAAAGCGACAATGCGAAACATGTCAGGCTAGTATGCAATAATCATCATCTGTTAATATATACTATACACTTTTCATCCCGTTTGACCACCTTGTTCTTATATTGCTGTAAAAAGAAAAAGTGTTTGTTACCTTATACAACATATATGTTCCCTTTTAATTGATTGTAAACAATAAACTGTATTTTTTAAAGAAAAAAAGATATATAGTTTCCCGTATGTATAGTTTACCTGCACCATTAAAATCCCTTTAGTTCTCCTGATATATATACAAATTCCTGTCCAGGGATGTGGTGCCTTTCTATGAGGGTGTTTTTCCCATATTCGGAACCAAAACCAAAATAAATTGAGGAGGTTCTCACAGAGTTGCCAAATTTGAAGCCCTTTGGAGTTCCGGGGTGACTCTCTACCTTCCAGGGGATTTGGAGGAGTCCTTACTGCTCCCCTAAATTAGCAACCCACTTCATTTGGATGTGGAGGCATTGAAGCCTCCTCCTTCAAGCAGCCTCCCGGGGTTCCCTACTATCGCTTCCTTTTCCCATCCCATTACCATGGACCCCTTTCCCCCCTCTATCCCCCCCCCCCCCCTTTGTTCTACTCTGCTCTAGTGTTCAAACTTTCCTTATCCCACTTTTTTCTTATCTTGTTCAAATAGCCACCAGGGACAGTGACCCTCCCTGTGCTTAGACATGATACCCTATCTTCTGACCTTCTGACATCAGCCTCAGTCTACTACACCTATTTTTTTAAAATGTATACTGTGTGATGGAGATATTGAATTCCATATTTATATCAATGAGATTCAAGCGTACCATCGTGAGGACTTTCTAATTAGATTACCAGGCCCCATTTTGTATGATGTGTACGTGTATGTATGAATGTATCTATCTATCTATATGTATGTGTATATGTATATATATATATATATATTATATATATATGTAATATATATTTATGGGTGTATATAGGTGTATTTTTTATAGGAACATGTGTACTAGAAGGTGGGCCTATTTAACTGTTTTGGCATCTCAAATACACCTTTTGTGTTGGTCTGCTATCCGCATAGTAACTAAGTTACCCTATTGTTCGTAGAAAGAGCCAGGGCAGACATTGCGTCTCTCGAGTCCTTGTAATGCTAATTTATGTTATATCCGGTTGGAAATCAAGAGATAGTTAAACAGGTTCTCAGACAGAATGGCACCGGAGTGCTTAAAATCTTAGCATGAACTTCTGGACAGCTTACCAATGAACTTTAGGCTTCAGGGGTAGCCAATCAGGATTCAATGCCACTTCTGAACCAATGAGGTGACCCTGAGTTCTGATTGAGTGGGAGTGGGTTCTAACAATATACAACCAAAAACCTGGAGAGGCTAGGTCTCTTCGGCGGACGGTCTAGATGCAGGATGGTTACGTAAGACTTCTCCATACAATGTATCTCTATGTCTCTTTTCTTTCCTGTAACCTTTTCTATCGTAGGATTTGGCCGTAATACCTTATTAATCTCTTGATAGCATGGGTATGACCATTATGGCAATATTTATTATCATTGGTAACATTGTTGTTTTAAGGTTATATCATTTATGTTATAGTTGCTAATCTCATATTACCACAAGTTTCTTTTCTGTACAATAGTAAGTTTAAATAAATTAGATTGTTACCCTTTTCGAACAAATATCATTCGTTCTTAATTTCATGGGTTGATTCATATATGGACAAAAGGTTTTAATCACTTATGTATCATTAGATATATTAGTGAGGTATGTATAAAGGTATCCACGTCAGATGGTGCCCCCTGTGTGAGGAAGTTTAATTTTGGGGTGAATATGATTCTTGTATGGAAGACAGAGCTGGTTTTGTGTTTACCTGTCTCCCATCTGAATACCCAGACTAAAAAAACTTATTAGAACTTTACCTTTTGTCTGTGCTAATACTTTGATGAGACTGATTTTGAATAATGCATATGAGAAATAGAAATGGAAACTGTATATTGTGTATGATTATAGATGTGGGATTAGTTGCAACCTGCAATGTGTGGGTTTTGTGAGCAACTGCATGTTTGTGGCCATGCACGGGGGATGGGCAGCCAGGCTCGCTGTTCCATGGTTGTTACATTAGGATATGTATGTGGAAAGGGCTACTCCCTGTACACAATAGGAAGAGGGAGGGTTTCTTTTTGCTTTTGAGATGAAAAGACCATGCAAGCATTCACTGTGGGTGGGATGGTCTCAGGATCCCAGAAACGCTGTTTGTATTTCTGAGATGTTTTTTCTGTGAAAGCTGATGCCAGAAGAAGGATTGAACTTTCTTTGAGAAAAGTGGGTATGTTTGAGCTGTGTTATATTGTGGCGTTGTTGTTTCATTCTAAAGCATGTGTTGCTAAGTGTGCACTCTCAATTGTGCGGCGAGATTACATACTTTTCAGTGGAACTGTTCCTAAACTGTGTGTCTATGGTTAAGTGTGCATTTACAAATGTGTAGTCAGTCTTTGTGGAGAAAGGAGTCTAGTGAAGAAGTCTGATTTGGCAGGATCAACAATTGCATTTCACGTGTTGGTGTTTTAGTGTGCCCTTTTTCTCATTGGCCATTTTGTGGTCGCTGTGAGACTATGGCTCGATGTTCATTTGCAACTACCAGTTTATGTTTTATGTAACTTTTGGCTTTTTCGGATGTGTTGTTTGGTTGGAGAGCCTGTATTTGAGGCCTGCCAGGGTCCCTAGTGATATGCAGAATGAAATGTTTGTAAGTGTTCATTTAGTATCTCAAATGTGTAATTTTGTAGGGAGAAATTTTAGTTTTGGCTGGAAAATTCGCCATTTTGTTGTGGCCTGGCCTTCCTTTGCCATTTCCTTTTGTTGTTACCATGTGACTGTGCTGTGGTTTTCATCGGCCATCTTGCTGTAGTCTACCATGTGGTCGTGGTCTGGCTTTCATTTGTGCTGTTTGGCCTGTGGGTCATCCTATAGGGGAAGGTGTAGCCACCATTCCTTTGTGTGTGAAACCATGTGACATGAGCCACCATTTTGTTTCTAGGCATTATTTCTGTTTTAAGTGAATGTAAGCTTTTGTAGGTGTTCTGTGTTTGTACTTTTTGTCAACTCTTCAGTAGAAGAGTGGCGATTTTTGTATTGGATTTCTGTTTTGGTGGGAAAATGCACCCTTTTGTTGTGGCCTGGCTTTTGTTGTAGACACCATGAGGCCATGGTCGGCGGCCATTTTGAGAGGTGCAGTTTAAGGATTTTGTGCTTTCTAGCCTGTAAATCATCCCAGAGGGGAAGCTGCTACAATTCCTTTGTATGGGTGTAGCCATCCAGTCTACTTTGCATTGAATTTAATAGCTTTAACTGAGTTTTTGTACTTTTAGCGGTGCATGTTTTTAAAATATTTTTGGAGTTCTTCAGAGGGCAATTCATTGTTTTGAGGCTTGTATTGTATATCCTGCAAGAGTTTAGGAAGGGGGCAATTTATTCTTAGATATCTCTATGCAGTTATGGTTACGGAGCAGGATGTTTGGTGCACTCTGGGAGTGGCAGACAGAAGAGATGTACTGTGTGGACTATTAGAGGAGAGATATGCTGTGTGTACTGTGGGGGGGTGAGTCTGGCTGATATCATCAGACTCAGAGATCAAATTTTTTTTTATTTAAACAAAAAAAAAAACACAATGTCTTCTTTTAAGAAGGGTGTCATTTTTGGGAGCGTTCGTTTGATTTTCTAATCGTTAGCGGGGTCGGGTCGACGTTTATTTTTAACCACAGTGATGGGAAGATTTGGAGATAAATAGGGAACTTCTTGGTCAAGGGAATTGTCAGACAGTGTATGTGGTTTTCGTTCAGAAATTACATTGATTTTAAAAACAGAATGTTAAAAACAAGTTAAAATTTCAAACATTTTTTTCCATTTAGCAAAAGGTACAAAGATTTTTCGTCTGAATATTCTTGTCTGAAAATTGATCTGTGTGGCCAGCATGAGGCTCGGTGCACGCCTATGCAGTTTGCTTTTTATCTGTTTCTGCAGTGCTTTTTGCTGTGCGTTTTCGATTTTCTTGCACGTGATTTTGCTGCAATTTGCGTTTTTGTTTTTTCTGGCCAGGTTGTTGTAGGTCAGATTGGAGGACACGGGTTGCTGCAGGGGTGCATTGTATGTTTTTCTGCAGCTTCTCCATTGAAGTGTATTGAACAGAAGAGGCGCTGTTTTGCATTAAGGAGGGAGTCCCTGACCCTTTCCAAATATGCTGGGGGGGGGCATGGATGTGAACGTGTCTCATGGGAGGCCATGTGAATGAACTGTAGTGTGTTTCTGCAAAAGGCATCAGAAAAGCACATAGATGTGAACCAGGTCTAAGACGTTTATTAACATAATAGGGTTGAGAAGGCTAGGGTTGGCCCTTTGTGGTGCAGGGGGGGAGCAGATAGTCACTACGGTAAGGGGTTCATTTTTTACTGTAGAACGGTGAAAGTTATATTTACGTTTGCGATTGTTTGCTCTTTTTGTACTATAGAGGGCTCATTTTGTTTTTGTTTTTTAACCTCCATTGTGTTACTGGCCGATTGATTGTGAAGGTAGTAGTCAAATGATTTTGTGGTCGATTGGTTGTAGATTAGTCGATTAGTTGTTTCAGCCCTAGTATGGATCTGTCTCTTTGTAAACTACTAACTGTGGATGGTGAGCTTTGTAATTAGACCTGTATACACTGGCTATATTGTAAACTGCTACCAATCATATTGAAATTAGGTGTACATCAGATAACTGCCTCCTGTACTACAAGCACCCATAGGGTCCTGATTATCCAAGTTTATGTTAATCATTATGGAGATAACAGAAGTAATAGCCCTTTGTTAAGCATTTCCTTTAGAATACCTCTGAAAAGTCCACGGGGGAGATTAAACTCTTATAGTTTGGAAAATCTCCAGGCTATTTTTTTTTTTTTGAAGGACTATAGTCAGAACAGGGAAACTAATGACCTCAAGGGAAGAGATGATAGATAGATATGGACCTTGGGTTGTGAAAGGCAACCTGTAAAAAGGTTGGGGAATCAGTTCAAGGTCCGGAGTCCGTAAAGGATGGGTAATCTAATTGCTTCAAAGAAGGGGTCTGAATGGGAAAAAAAAAAAAAAATTGTTCTGACAAGTAGTGAAAAAAAAAAAAATATCGGCAAGGGGGACAGGGGCGGTACCTGTCAACCCAATTCTTGGTCAGAGAGTAGCTACCTCTGAAGTAAAGGCAACCTGTAAAAAGGTTGGGGAATCGGTTCAAGGTCCGGAGTCCGTAAAGGATGGGTAATCTAATCGCTTCAAAGAGGGGGTCTGAATGGGGTAAACCCTATCAAATGACCCCAAGGGAAGAGATGATAGATAGATATGGACCTTGGGTTGTGAAATATTTGCAAGATTGGGATCGTTGGACTGGGAAGAAGTATTTTAAAAGAGGTACTTTTAAGCCAAAAGCTTGGGAAAATCTGTACCTTGCTCACCACAGAAAGATGACACGGCCATATGAAAAAGATACGTTATTTATATGGATGCTGGAGTCAGCAAATAAAACAGAGGAAGTGAATGTTATTACTATGGGAGTTAAGGAGAAATCATTCCAAACTCCTGAGAATGCGTCCATACAGCTTAGAAGGGGCTAATGAAATGGGATGGATCTCTGAAAGAATTTTAACCTTACCAAACAGATGTTATGGGTTTAAGAAGAAGTACAGGGTATTATAGAAAACATGCTGATGTGTGATGTCTAGAGGTCATCGTTAACCTAGCCAATTGTGTGAGGGTGTGTGGAGTACGTAATATATGTCGTATTGTGTGACGTTTGTTCTCAGCTGCTGACAGCCCACCCAAATGACCCCCCTTCTTTCTCACCAGGTCTGTGAAAAGGTGCAGCGAACTGTATTGACATGCAAATGACCTGAGCCAAGATAATTATCTGTACTAGTGAATTATAAGATACATGTACTAAAATGACTTTGTTTTTCAGGAAAACAGTACTGCAGAGGTTCTTTGTGGTGAGGTATTATGATCTGTTGACAAATGGTACTGCTAAAAGGTTTTTTACGGATTGCTAATTTTTTTCAACCATGGTGAATAAATTTTTTTTGGAATTATTGGTATACCATAAAACAAAAAATCCACGTGGTATTAATGTGTATTAAGTAATACATATTAATGATAAGTTGAGCTCAACAATTTTTTGGTATCTTAAAAAAAAAGTGCACTGTTTATGTAATGTAATGTAATGTATATTTGTGTTTCATATGCTAATGTATTGTTACAGGTATATAACCATTGGATTATTTTGTTTCTAGGAGGAAAATGGAATATTTATTACTAAATTTTATTGGTGTTTTATTTCTCAGATTCGATAATTGGGTTTCCTGGCTTTAAAGGGTTGGCTTGTGTACCCACTACTGTTCAGTGATCCCGGCGCCTCAGTGCTGCAAGGGATATTTCTTTGCCCTTTGGCCAGTTGTGTTTGGTAGCAGAAGTTCCTCGAGTTGGATACACATTATGCAATTTTTGTTTTCCAATTTCCTTCAGATTTACCTTCAGATGTGTAGTATGAGGGCCTGCCTGATGGCATACAAGTTGAGAGTGTATAGTTTTGGGAGAGCCTGGAGAAGAGGTGTGCAGGAAGATTGTGTATATTGCACTCTGTGTTCTGGATGGAGAGGTCATTGCTGGAAAGGAAGCACCTGGGTATTATTTGGGACATAGACGAGTTTGTTTCTGTGTCCTAAGAAATACTGATGTAACGTTAGTCAGGGAACTAGAGGGTTCTTTGAACCTAACCATAGGTAGTGGTGCATTGTATACCCTGGGCATGGTCTCTGAAATCCAGGCACAGGGATGGAGTTGTGTGGGCACTCTGTATTCTCCTCAGTGGATACCCATAGGTATCCTTCCTGTCCTAGACTCCTTGCGTACCTTAACTAGTGGTCTGTGTCCTGCATGACAGGAAGACCAGTGCCCCATAAGGTGTGCAACCTCTATGAAGAGACAAGTGTACCTGGTGGCAGGTGGTTTTCAATCCGGGTATTCTGACTATTTCCCATCCTTAGGAAAGAGAGGCTTAATTGAGACTGTCTTTGGAGCTGGAGGTGGGGCACTGGGTACCTTAAAACACTATGGAGCTGGAGATATTCAGGATATTCAGGATCACATTGGGGGGGGGTCTTGTGCTACATATCAGGGAAGGGGTTAGGAAAGCCAACTTGCTCTGTCCAGCATCACTTTGCAAGGACAGAAGGGGGGGGGGGGTAGTATCCAGGTTGCCTATGAGTCGTGATAGATTGGTGGATGACTCAGTTCCAGGATCGTCAAAAATCTTACTTGCACTGTTCTCATCCCTAATGGCAGGGATGGAACATTGTGCAGATATCACGGTCAATCTGGGTACTATCCTATCAGACTCTACTGGATTACACCCTGGAGTCCATCTTGTTCTGATGGTTTGAGTCTGGACAGCCTCAGATGACTGGTACTGATGAGTGCTAGAGGAAGGTAAGGGTTGTGCTATGGGAAAAGGCAATAATGCTGGCACAGGGGGGGGGGGGTCCTGTCTAATGGATGCTGGGGTAGTGTCCCAACTGGTCCTAAACAAAGTTAAAACTACTTGAGACTGGAGACCAGGGTACTGGTGCTAGTATCACGTGTCTAATGATGCACTAATGTTTTCAGCATCAGGTTAAATGGTACTCAGCAGGGTACACTACCTCGGGGAGTCTATAGTACACCTCCTCTGGCCCGTGGCATGGATATAGCAGGAACACCGGGTTGTACCCCGATCACCCCTGAAGAAAGGTTTTATAGCAAACCTGACATCCCCTTACACCTACAGAAACTTCCTCTGGGATTTGGGGCGGAGTTAAAAGCTTGGCTGATGGATTTCGGACAACAGGATGAAATATTAAATGTACTAGGAGATGCTGAAAAACAAGCCACCATACGACTCACCCATGATCAAAATAGACTGATCCAAGTATCCCACGCTTTAGACGCAGATGCTAAGACTTCCTGGTGGGAAAGTTTATTTGGGTATAGTCCGAACGCTACAGCTTTCCTAAACATTTTGCTCCACCCTGTTGTTGTCCTAACCTGTGCAGCCTTATTGCTTTTCCTGATGCAGGTAATAATGTGCGTTACTATCAGGAGAATGAATGCCAAAGCTATGAGAATGTGTACCTCAACAAGGCATCTTCTCTCAAGGAACAGAAAGGCCACTAACTCAGAAACAAATCTCTGAGGAAGCCATATCCAATCCAGACCAGTACAAAGAAGTTGCGCATTTAAGAGAGGACCCTAGAACTATATTTTTCTTGTTCCAGGGATAAGCCTCTTCAATTTTTAGTAATAAAGTGCAGTCAGGTTTACCTAAATTCCAAAAGTTTTAATCATTTTTTTTTATTTTTTATTTTTTTTTCCTCTCCCTTTTGTTGTTAATAACTGTGTACCTGACCTGCAAAAATACTGTTAATGGGAAAGGAGTTTTTTTAGAAAAACATTTGTTTTGTTTTTTTGTTTTTATTTTTTTTTATTATGTTTTTTTAACCAATGTATTCATTTTTTTATATACAGATTCAAGGCTCTTTAACAGTCTTGGTTGGAGCAGCGTTCAATCTGTAGTTTTTTCCGTTTTTTGTTCTTTTTTTCATTATTATTCCCACTATTTTTCCTGTTCATTTTCATTACTCACCTCTCTTCTATTCCTTTTTTCTTCTTTAATATTATGCTCTCTAAGTTTTTCCTTTGGTTTCTATCAATTATCTTTTCAAGATAATGTAACTAAGACATCAGTCATATCATTTTTCTTTAAAAAAAGACTTTGCCTGCCCGCAAGTACCATATTTTAACTAAAGTATCCCTGGACATCCAGTTTTATGTCTTAATGTAATTCCACCTCCCCTAGTCTACCTACTGCCTTAACCTGAGCCCCGTAAGCAGGTGTGGTGAACCCAGGGACCTGGCAATAACAGACAGTATTGACTATCCCTACCATCAAGGGCCATGGATGATACTGGCTGTTGCTCAGACTCTGTACCCTGTGGGGAACCCACTCTACTCGTCCACATTACACCCTTTAGGAGTATTTAGTCTTAATGGCCAACACTCTGCTCCTGTCCAGCATTTCTCCAATATCTGTACACTAACGTTCTCCTCTCTCTGTTTGTATTCATGCACGACTGTCTGGAGGCCCGCCCGACCCCACCTGAAGAAGCAGCGACCACCAAGTTATTTCTTGAGATAAATGTGTCACAAATAAGACTTTCCTGGACTTTCCTTCACCATGCTGAAAAGTGCTGTCTCGCGGTCCGATCCAATCGATGCAACCATTACATGATCTTACAAAGATACAGGACTAGATATGCCAGGATCCCGCCATCAATGTTGGAGTTCCGCTCTTCCAAGGCAGAGGGGCGATGAAACATTGCAGTACAGACACTCATGGTTTGGATGTGAAATCTCAAAGGCACCAGGATTTCTTTGCTGTCTCAAGCCTACCTTGAGGAGTTCCAGCGTGTTCAAGAAAGGAAGAGGAGGCCGCAGTGGTGGTGGGGAAGGGTCGGGGCTTCTGGGCTTTTGTGGGTGGGTGCAAGATCATTGAAGGAGGACATAAGTTCAAGAATGAACTTCAGGGGGAAATGTGATGGAGATATTGAATTCCATATTTATATCAATGAGATTCAAGCGTACCATCGTGAGGACTTTCTAATTAGATTACCAGGCCCCATTTTGTATGATGTGTACGTGTATGTATGAATGTATCTATCTATCTATATGTATGTGTATATGTATATATATATATATATATTATATATATATTATATATATATTTATGGGTGTATATAGGTGTATTTTTTATAGGAACATGTGTACTAGAAGGTGGGCCTATTTAACTGTTTTGGCATCTCAAATACACCTTTTGTGTTGGTCTGCTATCCGCATAGTAACTAAGTTACCCTATTGTTCGTAGAAAGAGCCAGGGCAGACATTGCGTCTCTCGAGTCCTTGTAATGCTAATTTATGTTATATCCGGTTGGAAATCAAGAGATAGTTAAACAGGTTCTCAGACAGAATGGCACCGGAGTGCTTAAAATCTTAGCATGAACTTCTGGACAGCTTACCAATGAACTTTAGGCTTCAGGGGTAGCCAATCAGGATTCAATGCCACTTCTGAACCAATGAGGTGACCCTGAGTTCTGATTGAGTGGGAGTGGGTTCTAACAATATACAACCAAAAACCTGGAGAGGCTAGGTCTCTTCGGCGGACGGTCTAGATGCAGGATGGTTACGTAAGACTTCTCCATACAATGTATCTCTATGTCTCTTTTCTTTCCTGTAACCTTTTCTATCGTAGGATTTGGCCGTAATACCTTATTAATCTCTTGATAGCATGGGTATGACCATTATGGCAATATTTATTATCATTGGTAACATTGTTGTTTTAAGGTTATATCATTTATGTTATAGTTGCTAATCTCATATTACCACAAGTTTCTTTTCTGTACAATAGTAAGTTTAAATAAATTAGATTGTTACCCTTTTCGAACAAATATCATTCGTTCTTAATTTCATGGGTTGATTCATATATGGACAAAAGGTTTTAATCACTTATGTATCATTAGATATATTAGTGAGGTATGTATAAAGGTATCCACGTCAACTGGTGTCTTATGGTTCAGCCTATGTTCACATGATACCATCTTTGCTGTCTATGTTCTGTATTCAGGACCAAAGTTTCACATACGCCATTTCATTATACCTTGAGGGCTATCTTTGTATCTTTCTAAAGAATGATATACTGTGATTTATTGTACCTTGCTTTTGTTTCAATAAACAAATTGAAGAAAGAAGCCTAAAGACCATGTGGATCTACAGTAAATAGGACCAAAACTATTCTAGGCAAAACTATTTTTTACTATTTTCATTAGTACAGAAAATATCAAATATCCACTCTATAGCCATACAGAGTATGTAAGTCATGAACTAAACCAACAACAGTTTAAACATGAATGTAATATTTATTAGTGAGTGCAATTTTAATAAAATTTACATTACAACTAGTAAGCTATTAAAAATGACCACCATTGTTTGGTCTTTTTTTGTGTGTTCAATGTAAACTTGCACACCCATTCATCTTAATCAAGTAATCTTGATTAATCTTAATTATTAAAGTTTTCTTGTGCTGTCATATTGGCATTAACTTGTCATTTTATTCATTGATTCAGAAAACTAGGTTTTCAGACACAATACCAAAACAGAATGTCAAAGGAAGTCCATACAGTCAACAGAGCTGTGAAGGAGGTGATGCAGAGGTTGTATAAAAGACAATATTTCTCTATTAATGACTAGAGAATAAAAAAGTACTCAACGCATACACACAGCAGAGGTGCCATAATGGTAGCATTATACAAGAGAAACTTGTGACATTGTGTCTCAGTGATGGATCTGGTTCCTCCAGTAACAAAAGGCTGAACATTATATAGGCACTGAGTGTATCTGTAAGTACCATGTGCTTTACATATAAAGTAGACTTGGAAGCAACCCACATAAGTGCTGAATATCAATTAAAAAGAAGGCCTGAAAGGGTTTGATGTCCTTACCTTTGGTTTTACTTGGAGATTTTTTTGAGCTAGAGTTCTAATTAGAGCAGGGTTTCTCAACCAGGTTTCCATGGAACCCTAGAGTTCTTCCAGAGAAGCAATTTCTGCCTCTCCAATAAGTTCTCACTGACACCATTGACCTTTTTAGCTATCTGTAATGGGGGTAATTCTTCCCAATGACCACAAGTGTAAGGAGCAATTTTCCCACTGTCCATCATGCTTGTGTATCATGAGTTGTAGATATAGTAATTTTTAGCAGGGGTTCCCGAAGTTGTTTCAAGGGCTCCTCTGTGTTGAAAAGGTTGAGAAAGGCTGGGTTAAAGGGTCACATTAACATGTGTGTAAAGTCATTTTTTTTTTACAGCTATCACTGGCCAAATGTGTTACAGAACAGTTAATCTACTACCAGAAAGGTGACGTCCAATTTGCAGAGGCATAGAAAGTTTTATTTTCCCAGAAAAAAAGACAATTATGAATTATTATTTATTATATAGAATTATTAACCCATGTGGCGATCACTGGAGTAGCGGTGTCTACTTTTTCCAGTTGTCCAGGAGCATCGGCCAGGTATGGAATATGCGTAGCTACATTGGGCCAAGTTGGACCAATGTAACTATGCAAAAATATACAATGTAAAAATATACTATGGGGTAGATTTACTAAAACTGGTGGACTCGGAATCTGGTGCAGCTGTGCATGGTAGCCAATCAGCTTCTAACTTAACCACTTCAGCCCCTGAACATTTTACCCCTTTAATGACCAGGCCATTTTTTGCGATACGGCACTGCGTTACTTTAAGGTCGTGCGACGCTGTACCCAAACCTTTATTGATTTTTTTTAACTAGTAATGGAGGCGATCAGTGATTTTTAGTTGGACTGCGACATTGTGGCGGACAAATCGGACACCTAACCGTCACTTTTGACACTTTTTTGGGAACCAGTGACATTATTACAGTGAGCAGTGCTACTTATATGCATGTTACTGTACTAATGATACTGGCATGGAAGGGGTTAACCTCATGGGCAATCAAAG
The DNA here is from genome assembly GCF_042186555.1 of Aquarana catesbeiana. Classification (NCBI taxonomy): domain Eukaryota; kingdom Metazoa; phylum Chordata; class Amphibia; order Anura; family Ranidae; genus Aquarana; species Aquarana catesbeiana. The sequence continues at coordinate 35,114,475 of NC_133326.1, forward strand.
GGTTAACTCTGTTCCCTATGAGTGTTTGCTTACTATGGGGGGGTTGCTCTGACTGAATGAAGACAAAGATCGGTGTTCCTCTGCTTAGCAGGAAAACAAGATCTTCATCTTCTCCCCTGTCAGAACGGCGATCTGGAGGAAGAAATTGGTGGCTGCACACCGAAGTAGCAAAAAGTCCCATTTCACTACCAATTTCATTTGGTAATGAATAAGCGCAATGTAACTGTGTGAAACGCGTCTATCTGCTACCATCCTGTGGTGTCATATCATGTTTTATTGAAGAAAAATAAAGGGGCTTTTTGCTACTTCGGTGTGCAGCCACCAATTTCTTCCTCCATACTTGACCCGAGACTTGCATCCATGGGAGGAGTCCTCCCCGCAGCTCAACTGGAGCGGTGTTTTTCTTTCCTATAGAACAGCGATCTGCCTTGTTTACATAGGCAGATCGCCGTTCTGGGTGGCCGGCGGACCCGCCGATGGGCATCCCCCTGTGTCCAATCAGCGAACGATCGCGCCCCCCAGTGGCTATTGCACGAAATGACATACGGGTACGTGATTTTGCACAATAGAGCTGACCTGCCGACAGTAACTATGCAGTAGGCGGTCAGCAAGTGGTTAAGCTTTTTCAATCAAGCTTTGACAATAAAACCTGGAAGCTGCACTAGATTTTTCCACCTTTCAGTTTTAGGAAATAACCCCCTATGGCTGGAATTCTTCTTTAATACTATATGCATGATTTATTAATTTATTATTGTGCCTTAGCCACTAAAATGTGTCAAGGGGTGGAGGTTGGAAAGCACAAACCTAAAGAAGTGGAAGCTTTAGAAGTAGGGGAATCGTCCTTCAAAAATGAATATATACGTTTAACTATCAGAGCCTTCAATGTGCAGTTAAGACTAATGTAATTACCTTTCTAGGCAGTTATAAAGACCTCTGCAATCACTCAACAGAAGTAATGTGACTCCTTAATCTGCAGTGACTTTCTACTCATCAGTACAGTGGAGACCTACACAAAGCTGTTCAGCATACACACAACACATCTGCCGGTCCTGTGAGCTCTTATTTTGACACTCAAGTTGCAGAAACATAAGATCGTCTCAAACCCCAGCAGGCTTTTTCATAGTCATGACAATGGTCGCTCTGTATCTTGAAACTGAGACGTCGAATGCAGCATTCAGAGCCACGACACATCTGTGAGGAAGAGGGAAAAAAAAAAACATTTTAAAGCCTCAGAGTTTATTGTGTTCCGAGTGTGGGGAGGACATCTGCTCAACAAATACAAGTTATGAAGTGAAATTTTATTTCATGACCTGCCAGACCTTCTGGGGCAAAACCCATATTGTTACAAAAGCAGAAAATGTATGAAAAGGCCTGTTAAGACCACAAAGCTGCTACAAATTCGGAGACAAAAAAGTTATGGCAGGCAATAAGTGGAGAAAACTGGAAACAGATTGGGCTTTGATTAATCATGTATACTGGAGTAACACACTAATACATTGAGGGGTATCTGACTGATGAGGGTCCATGTGTTAGTTCCTGTACTATGAAAGAAAGCATACACTAGATTGTCAAAAGTATTGGGTCACATGCCTGTACACACACATGAACTTTAATGGTATCCCAGTCTTAGTCCGTAGGGTTCAATATTGAGTTGGCCCACCCTTTGCAGATATAACAGCTTCAACTCTTCTGGGAAGACTGTCCACAAGGTTTAGGAGTGTGTTTATGGGAATGTTTGACCATTCTTCCAGAAGCGCATTTGTGAGGGCAGGCACTTATGTGGAAGAGAAGGCCTGGCTCACAGTCTCTGCTCCAATTCATCCCAAATCTGTTCTATTGGGTTGAGGTCCGGACTCTGTGCAGGCCAGTCAAGTTCCTCCAGTCTCCGCTCGAATTCATCCCTAAAGGTGCATTGCGCACCGATGCGCAGTCATGTTGGAACAGGAAGGGCCATCCCCAAACTGTTCCCACAATGTTGGGAGCATTGTGGGAACATTGTTGGTAAACTGTCCAAAATGTTTTGGTATGCTGTCGCCTTAAGAGTTCCCTTCACTGGAACTAAGAGGCCAAGCCCAACCCCTGAAAAACAACCCCACAACATAATCCCCCCTCCTCCAAATGATTTGGACCAGTGCACAAAGCAAGGTCCATTAAGACATGAATGAGCGAGTTTGGGGTGGAGGAACTTGACTGGCCTGCACAGAGTCCTGACCTCAAACCCGATAGAACACCTTTGGGATGAAATAGAGTGGAGACTGTGAGCCAGGCCTTCTTGTCCAACATCAGTGCCTCACCTCACAAATGCACTTCTGGAAAGAATGGTGAAACATTCCCATAGACACACTCCTAAACCTTGTAGACAGCCTTCCCAGAAGAGTTGAAGCTGGTATAGCTGCAAAGGGTGGGCCAACTCAATATTGATCCCTACGGACTAAAAATGTGATGCCATTAAAGTTCATGTGTGTGTAAAGGCAGGTGTCCCAATACTTTTGACAATATAGTGTATGTGTATAGTAAGTGCATGTGGGTATAAACAATGCCTTTTTAATGTTTGAAATATAAAAAGCCAATAATTCCCAGTAGCTCCAGCACTTGCTGATAGTAATAAAGAGTTTGCCATCTTCTGTGAAAAAAGCAATGGCAAGGGGGGCTTATTTCTTGGATCGGATGGTGAGGGTATGGTAAAGTCAGTTCACTCTTAGCTCACTTTTAGAAAGATAAATGTACTGGCAGGGCACATGATTAGGATCTACAGACCAAATACAAATAAGGATCTGTAACCATGAATTTTTAAATTGTTGCAATGTACAGTACAAATGGCATTCAAGTCAAACCGGGACTTTTAATTTTACAGGTATAAAAAGGGATGCTAGCGTGGCAGTACTAAATGCAGTAGTAAGTGGCAAGTGTGTCCTATTACTGATAGGAGGCGCACGTGTCGCCGGCCAGTCCAGAGACCGTTAATCAAGATGGCAGACAACAGTGTTAGTGAGTGCAAGAAACAGCATGTGGTAATGAAGTTTCATGTGAATGAAGGTGTAAATGAAGGATATCTACAGAAGGCTTCAAGCACAGTATGGTGATGAGATACTCAGCCACAGTAAGAAATTGGAATGGTGTAAAATATTTCAAAGATAGCCGTATGTCCGTCAGTGACGATACCGGCCTTGGTGGTTTCCAGTCCACAGCAGTCAGTCCTGTGAACATTCAGCGTGTGGAACACCTGATCCTGGATAATCGACGCATAACCTTGTGAGTTCCCACCGCTCCCACCTTTCTGTGGGAACGGTGACCACAATCTTCACGAAAATTTGCATTTTTGAAAATCCTGTTTTTTTAAAACTTCCTTTAAAAGACCAAGCTGTGCTGCAAAAGGGCCAGTTAGAGAGTTGAGATATACAATGATAGGGTGTGCCTACACTGGTTGTCAAGCATCTATGGTAGTAAGCCCTTGCTGATCACCAACTTGGGGTTCCCCAGGGTGCGGGGCTCCAAGCCCCAGCCCGATTCCTCCCCAGAGACCCTGATGATAGGGGATGGACTTGCAGCGAGCTGGAACCAGGTTGTGGCCACCAGGTACACCCAGCTGAGGATGCAGAGTCTACTCGTGTGTGCAGAGTACAAACGGCAGGAGACAACAGGAAATCCAGCAGACAAGCCGAGATCAGGATGAGGAGCAAAAAGCACAGACAGTGAACGAATCCGGGATCGATACACGGGTAGTCAGGCACAGGATACACAAGTAGCATGCGGCAGGGAGCTCAGAGATCAGTGACGTTGCTCAGGCAATGTGGGTTACACTGAGCATGCCTTATATAGGCAGGCAAACTAGGAGGTGGACCAGGAAGTGATGGAAGGGAAGAAATAAAAGTCCACAGAATAGTTAGAAATGCCCATAGGTGAGCACAGCCAAACCACACTGGTGAAAGGAATCAAGTTAGGAAAGGCACTGCAGAAAGGAGGTAAGCATACACAGGCAGCAAACTGCAGGCTAACTTGGGACACTGGTCAGCTTTTATGCATTTAGTTAAATCCTTTATCCCAAAAAAAAAAAAATACAAAAAAAAGTTTTGGTAACTGCTTTAAAAGTGTTAGCTGAGGTCGGGCTTTGATTTGTTAGTCACTCATGTAAAGTACACCTAACACTACCTTCTCCACACAGTACTGTTGTCGAAAAGTGTGTCACCTCCACAGATAGAGGAGCCACCCTACCACAGGAAGTGTTTTACTGGCCAGATCACCATGGGAAAAAAAACTAAAAAAACTGAATACTAATGTAGTCATGACACCTAAGGATTGGTAAGCTGCAATAGATTATATTTCTGTTTTGGATTTAGATATGCTTTAAACCTTGATGGTACCAAAGGCCAAAATGTTGGTCCAGACTTGAATGGATTTTTAAGTTTAGGGGTAGCCAAATCAGACAGGCCCCTATCTCACAGGTCCTGTGCGTTAACAGCCAGGCTATGAAAGCCAGCAACTGAGAAGCAGGTTAACTGGTCCTTGGGACAGAAGATCTGAGGGCTTAAACACCTTGGGGTGTCTAGACATTGATGACTGAGGAAGTCTGCCTGCCAATTTTCTATGCCCGGGATGTGCACAGTCCGCCATTCACTTGCTGGGATGCTGGCAAGTTTATACCAATAATCTGGGTGAAGACAGAGATGGAAATTCCACCTTGTAAGCTTTGGATTCTGGACCCAAAATGTCCAAAATGAAGGTCGCCAGATGTCCCCCACTCCAATAAGTGGGGAAGTTCTCTCATTGTGAAAAGGAGGACTTGTTCATATAGTTGGGGGATTTGAGGGTCCAGGACTTACAGTGGAACAGAGTTCTTGGCTTTGCTTTGGACTTGGAGGCTCAAGAAGAACAAAATAAACTTTTCTTAGTCTCAGAAGTAGAGGGTTTCCTGAGTGAGGTTTTCCTGTATTTTAAGGGTACTGTTTCACCCAGTAACAACCTTATTAAGGTTGTTTAGGGATTTGCCAAAGAGGCATTTCCCAACAAAGGGCATGTGCAAGAGATTTTTCTTTTCTGCAGACCAACACTGAGCCAAAGGGTCCTTCGCAAGTGTACCAAAAGGATGTCTGTTCTGGATATTTAATGTAAAAAATATCCCCTAGCCTGTCAACACCAAGTATGGGCACAGGCATGAGCGCCAGTTGTTGGAAGACAAAAGGACTTGTCAGGATATATCCAGGCTTCAGCGACACAACCTTGGATCAGACAGCTAAGATACGCAGATGGTGAGCAATAGTGAGCATACTGGGTCAGGCCAGCCACCATACCAACCAGACTGCAGTAACAAGTGTATGGGAAAAGATTTGGGGGGTTGGGTACTTTAGTCCAAACTAGTAACACTATAAATTCTGTCAAAGCATGCTCTAGTTGTAAGATGCATGCACTGCATCAAAAACTAATAAGGTCTCCTACATCTGGGAACAGGGTCAGCAGACTGAGTCCCCACAGACCTAATGCCTCCAAGGAGAGATTCCATTCCCCAATGCCCTCAGCTGAGAATGCAGACACAGCTGCAGTTGCATCAAATAGACTCTGTAGGGAGAGTGTTCCTATGTCCCCTGCATTCAGTATAGAGATATTTAGCCATACAATCGGTCATGGTAATAGAAAAAAAAATGTCTCCCTGGGCAATGCAGAGGTGGATGACACTCTTAGAACAAGGCAACTGGACTCAAGTAGGGAGCAAGTGTAACTGGAGATTGAGAGTAAGGAAAGTCTGCAGGGCCGCTCTCTCAGCACTTGTTATTGGACTTGCTTCCAAGCATTTATTAGTGTCCCACGAGGAAGGATAAAGGGTACTCACAACTGGCTGCTAAAGCACAGGGGGTGGTGTTATCCAGCCATCTGCGACTTGCTGTATAGGCACAACAGGGAGACTGTGGGTAAGGAGCATGGCAGTGGTGTAGACTGCGGGAGAACCTAAGAGGGCACGTGCGCATACCAACATAATATAGAATTTGGTCCTGTTCAAGCACAGTGACTTGCAACACAGTAATTGAGCCGCACGGGCTCAGTAAGCCGCATGCATGCTACACTTTTGAATAGAGTCGCAGAGCCCATTCCTACCTAGCCCCTGCAAAACAATGAGTCCCGGGTGTTGTTAACCCATGTGGGAACACTGGAACATAAATGCACACACACCAAGTCCCACATAAAGAAAGGGTAAAGTCCTAACTTACAAGTGTTGGTCCAAAAGTTGCCCCACAGTTACAGGCAGTGTAGACTAAAGTATGCCAAGCAGGGTGCAAGGAACAAATCCCCTTCTAGACTGCCTTCGCCCCTCTGGTAGGCACATTCCATAGAGGCTCTTCAGGGAGTGGCTTTTACCAGGAGGTGCAGCATGGAACTTGACCTGTAAAGCACTCCAAGGCAGACTTGCTTCTTATACATAGGCGTCTAGGCAAGCACCTTCAGCAGAGCCCAGTGCTCAAGAACCCATTACAGTTCAACCCCATTTTGTACTTCCAGCGGGGTCCAGGTATAGCCTACATGGCAATGTTAAAGATCAGCCAATTCAGAAAGCTGCAAAATAAGCCCCTTCTAGCTTTGCAACAATTGTAGGAACTTGCTAAAAGGAAAATAGGTTAGGTGCCAATGAATAGAGTCTCCCTAGGGAGTATGCAGGTGGAACCTGTCTTTTTTAAACCCCAAATATCTTGTGGTATCATCAAAAAGTGGTTGATGAGGCCAAGGGCGTATTTACTTTTCCTTAGTACACCATTACATCTAGTGACAATTTGTAAAATTATTGAAAAGGCCAATTTTCCTTGGGTTAAGTATATCACACATTTAACAGTAGGCACTGTTCAAATCTAATCATTGCCTGTTAAAAAATGGTGAATATGTTAATTTCTTTTGAGCGTAATTACTCTACATCAAAAGCAAACAAGATTTCCCAGCTCACTTAACAGCTAGCCTGCAACAAAACCAAATTGGAACTATTTAACAGTGCAGGTTAAAAAAAGAGGGTATAGTTTAACACATTTGCAAACATATGTATGCTAGCTGGTAAGCGAGCTGGGAATTTTTGCTAGTTTTTGAGGTGTGTTGCCCATGTGATCCTTGCTGCAAAGGCTAGTTATAAGTTGGGGTGGTTGCCTTTTGTTTGTAGTTTGTGGACTGGTGTGGGTACACAGGAGATACATTCAGCTGCCACTGTCCCTTGCTGGGTGTTCTGTGTGTCCCTATACCTTTGAGGGGTGGGCTCCCTCCAGGCATACCTGCCCTTAATCTATCCAACTGCTATATATGTGCTCCAATTTGAGACTCAAAATCGTAGGGTTAGGACTTTAGTACACTGGGGTGCCTTGACATGGCCACTGCAGTTTACACATGCACCATATTACCAAAAGTATTGTGACACCTGCCTTTACATATACGCACACGCACACGCTTTAATGGCATCCTAGCCTTAGTCCGTAGGGTTAAATATTGAGTTGGCCCGACCTTTGCAGCTTCAGCTCTTCTGGGAAGACTGTCCACAAGGTTTAGGAGTGTGTCTATGGGAATGTTTGACCATTCTTCCAGAAGCTCATTTGTGAGGTTAGGCACTAATGTTGGATGAGAAGGCCTGGCTCGCAGTCTCCGCTCCAATGTGTTCTTCGGGTTGAGGTCAGGACTCTGTGCAGGCCAGTCACCTCCCCAGCCCCCCCCAAACCCGCTCATCCATGTCTTTATAGACCTTGTTTGTACACTGGTGCACAGTCATGATGGAACAGGAAGGGGCTTTCCCGAAATGGTTCCCACAAAGTTGGTAGCATGAAATTGTCCAAAATGTCTTGGTATGCTGACACCTTAAGAGTTCCCTTGACTGGAACTAAGGAGACAAGCCGGACCCCTGAAAAACAACCCCACACCATAACCCCCCCTCCACCACATGATTTGGACTAGTGCACAAAGCAAAGTCCATAAAGACATGGATGACTGAGTTTGGGATGGAGGAACTGGCCCCCAACAGAGTCCTGACCTCAACCCGTTAGAACAGTGGTTCTCAACTCCTGTCCTCAGGACCCACTAACAGGCCAGGTTTTGTGTATTACCTTGGTGAGATTCAGACTAGAATACTGCATTCACTGAGCAGCAAATGATATCACCTGTGATGTATTTCAGTTATCTTGCAAACCTGGCCTGTTAGTGGGTCCTGAGGACTGGAGTTGAGAACCACTGCGTTAGAACACCTTTAGGATAAATTAGAGCGGAGACTGCGAGCCAGGCCTTCTCGTCCAACATCAGTACCTGACCTCACAAATGCGCGTCTGGAAGAATGGTCAAACATTTCCATAAACACACTCCTAAACCTTGTGAACAGCCTTCCCAGAAGAGATAAAGCGGTTATAGCTGCAAAGGGTGGGCCAACTCAATATTGAACCCTACGGACTAAAATTGGGATGATAAAGTTCATGTGCGTGTGAAGGCAGGCGTCCCAATACTTTTGGTAATATAGTGTATGTTTGCAAATGTATGAGACTAAACCCCTTGTCTAAAGTGAACTGTTAGACAGGGCCAATTTGGTTTTGGTGCAGGCTGACAGGTACGCGAGCTGGGAAATCTTGTGGTTTGTTTTTGATGTGCGTTGCCCTTCCATGTGCTCCTTGCTGCAAAAGCTAGTTATAGGTTGGGGTGGTTGCCATTTGTTTGTAGTAATTGCTTTTTTACATGACTGTATGGTAGCTTGGTTTGATGCGAGCCTGGGTTCCTTAAACTTCTGAAGTGCTTGCTGTCCAAGATCTAAGACCGCAAGATACCTATTGTTACCTTTACCAAATATCATCTTCCGTGCTCCTCTGTGATTTGGTTTGAATTATATTCTGGTCCTGAGTTTGTCCCCCTAATCCATGGTTAAACCCAGCCAACTACCATTCAAATTGTTTCAGTGGCCACTAAAGGCACTCTCATTGGATGGACAGGTGGAGTTTAGCCACCAAATCAAGAAAATTCAGGCCCCCAGTAACAAATTAAAACTAAATCAGGGTGAGTCACATTAGAGCAGCGCTGTTTCTTGGCCGAGGCCGACAAGGCCCAGGCCTATGGCGGCAAAAAAGCCTCTCCCCGAGTTCTGGCTCCACCTCCCACAATAACAGTCCTTGGCGGCTTGCTGTAGTGCCAGTGTTATGAGGCGTACTTGGGAGGGACTGGCGCCCCCATAAAGTGGCCAGACCGGCCGCAGTTCATGCAACTGGCGGAACCTAATTCTCCACCTACCCTCCTCCACGGCATCCTAACTTCCTCCCGGATTGGGTGTCGTAGGAGAAGAGAGGAGGACAAGGGGAACCCCCAGGCCTGAAACTTCAGTCAGTCATAGAAATTCTCATCGTGCAGCCAGTGTATTGTTCTCCTCCTGGGTCTCTATGTGTCCGGAGCTCTGAGCGATGCCATGAGTGCAATGCTGCAGCTGTCTGTGTTTATTGCACAGTTCAGGCATCAGGGAAAGCTTTTCTGTCCTAAGCAAATAGGTATCAGTGCCCTGCAAATAGTCCCTCCTGTAGGGCAGAGCAAGGCCTGCCATTTGGTGAGAACTATTGTGACAGCACTTGTTACATATAGCACTTTGCTTTAGATCTCCATCCCTGCTTGAACATGGGATGTATGCTTAGCTATAGATCTACCATTTATAAAATGTTTCTGTTTCCCACATTTAGTTAATGTCGAGATGTTCTGCAGTAACTTTACTATATAGAACATTCACATTGATTAAAATACAATAGGGGACCCATTGTATGCATTGCTGGGCACCGATGAGACTGCATGGATGGGCACCGGTGAGGCTGCACTGATGGGCACCGATTAGGCTGCACTGATGGGCACCGATTAGGCTGCACTGATGAAGCTGCATTGGTGGGCACTGGTCAGGATGCACTGGTGGGGCTGCGCTGATGGGCACTGGTCAGGATGCATTGATGGGCACTGATTAGGCTGTGCTGATGGGCACTGGTGAGGCAGCAGTGATGGGCTGCATTGATGGGCACTGATGAGGCACAGTTGACAGGGCGGGTCTTAAACAGAAGGGGTGCAGCCTTGACTGGAAGGGGTGGGTCATATTTAAATTAGGAGGTGCACAAGTTAAAGTGGAGGGCCACCCTGAAAAAAAAAAATTGCACCAAAAATCCTAAAAAAAAAAAAAAAAAAAAAAAAAATTTTTAAACTTACCTGAACCCTTGTTGCTAGGCAGTCTTCCTAATCTGCCTCTTCCTATTCCGCGGCGTGTTCTGCTCCTAGCTGAGTGGCCCCGTTGCCTTCTGGGAACTGTGTGTGTTCCCAGAAAAACACGAGGCCATTCACAGATCGCCACGCCGCTCGCGCGTGCGCAGTAAGAAACTGGCAGTGAAGCCACAAGGCTCCACTGCCTGTTTCCCTTACTGAGGATGGTGGTGCCGGGACCCAAGAGCCGAGGAACGGGTCGGCCTCGGGCGGCCGACATCGCGAGCACCAAGGACAGGTAAGTGTACTTATTTAAAGTCAGCAGCTACAGTGGTTGTAGCTGCTGACTTTTAAAAAAAAATTTATAGTGGCCGGAATCCCGCTTTAAGTCAGGCCTAGGGCAGCACAAAACCTAAATACAACACTGCATTAGAGGCTTTGTGTATCTGCACTTAGGCAGGAAGTTTACTTTTAAAATAGAGTACGGTTCACTTTAAAGGGTCCTGGACAACATCTATTCCTGCATCACCACAGGCCCATTTCTTGCCTCCCTGATTACAGCGTGGCTAGTTCTAGACTATCATGTAAACATGAAATAGCTGAAGTCAAGCATGTTCCTTATTTCTTATAATTTTTTTTTCTATGGAATAAAAGCAGAGAGCACCTTTCTGAATAAGAGACTTCATATTACTCAAAAATTCATAGCTTATGTAAGATTAATAGGATAATGTCTACATGATCCACATACCTAGGGAGTAATAAAACTACAAAGACATTTCAACAATCCTTAGTGCTAAACTAACTGCATAGCACATTTTTTTTTTTTTTTTTAAAGAGATTGCAGAGCGTTCTTGGAATCTAGAAGCCCGATTTGCAAAAGCTGGCATTCTTTATAAAAGGATTAATGCAGTCATGGGGTAGCTAGTTGATTATAGGTATAGCAGCTTAAAAACGTCATCGCGCTGAAAATGACCATGACTGAGTAGAAGCCAGCAGCAGCCCACAAATTACACCGAACATTTAGTTTATAGAGAGGGAAAAAATCATCCAGAGTGCTGTCTCAGCTAAGCCTTTCACTTTTCCTACACATCATATGAGTACGCCTAATTTCCATTGCAATTAATTGGGGGAATGGTAAGATCGTCTCCCTTCAAATAATCAGTTCGCTTTCCTCCAGTCTTTTTGGCAGACGTCCTCCATAATAATGAAAACCACAAACCGCTCAGAGACTTTGTGATTTATATCTCTGCTCTTATAATTCCACATTTTCAACTGATGAAAAAGAATATGACACTGAACAATCAGTCCACAGACCAGTAGACTGCCTCTCAATTAAGTTAGCAATGATCTGGCTGTGATGTTCTACTGGAGGAAAAAAACTCTGAAAGGGAAACTCATTTGAGTCCGTCAGCCTTTTATCTTTTCTATGAACTGGACCTCACCACCTTCAAGGGCACCTGTCATAAGAGAAACACATGGACTGCCTGTTTTGACCTTCTTCTGCTAATGTAAGATGACTGGCTGTCATGCTGATCATCAGGGTTAACCACGTCAGCTCCAGAAGATTTACCCCTCTTCCTGACCAGGCCATTCTTTGCAATATGGCACTGTGTTACTTTAACTGACCATTGCGCGACCATCCAACCATCCAAAATAAAATTAATGTTTTTTTTTCCCTCCCTTTTGGTGGCATTTGATCACCACTGCGTTTTTTTATATTCTGCGCTATAAACAAAAAAAAAAAAAACAACAAATTAAAAAAAGTAATAAATACAAAAAAAAATGTATTCTCTATCTATCTATCTATCTATCTATCTATCTATCTATCTATCTATCTATCTATCTATCTATCTATCTATACCACTGGCAACAAAAGTGAATACACTCATAAGTGCCCACAGGTACAATCATTACTTCCCTCTTTCAACTCCACCACTATAGACGAGGTTGCTAAACTACTTGCCAACGTCCACCTTACCACCTGCCCTCTGGATCCTGTTCCCTCGCAAATGCTACGTTCACCCTCTGGCTCTATGCTACACTCTGTAACCCACACCTTCAATCTCTCCCTCTCTTCTGCATCTTCCCCAACTCTCTAAAACATGCACTTGTCAGACCCATACTTAAAAAGCCCTCACTGGACCCATCCAATCTTAGCAACCTACTCCCCATCTCCTTGCTCCCCTTCTTATCCAAACTCCTTGAACATCTGGTCTACAACCGACTGAGCATCCACCTTACTAATAGCCTTCTCGATCCCCTTCAGTTTGGATTTTGTCCTCAACACTCCACAGAAACTGCTCTCCTAAAACTAACAAACGATCTACTAACGGCCAAAACCAATGAACACTATTCTGTACTCCTACTTCTGGACCTCTCTGCTGCCTTTGATACAGTTGACCACCCCCTCCTCCTCAAAAAACTCCATGCCTTTGGTCTCCGTGACTGTATTCTTTGCTGGTTCTCTTCCTACTTATCCAACCGCACCTTTAGCGTTTCTTATAACTCTACTTCCTCCTCTCCTTTACCTTTCTCTGTTGGGGTCCCCCAAGGTTCTGTTCTTGGACCTCTTCTATTTTCAATCTACACCTCCTCCCTGGGTCAACCATCTCTATGCTGACAACACCCAAATCTATTTCTCTACCCCTCAGCTCACTCCCTCTGTCTCCTCACCAATTTACTATCAGATATATCAGTCTGGATGTCACACCACTTCCTCAAACTCAATCTATCCAAAACCAAACTTATACATTTTTCCTCCCAATATGCCCCTCTCCCTTCCCCTAATCTCTCTCTGTCAAAATCGATGGCACAACTATAAGCACATCCCCACATGCTAAGGTTCTATGTGTAGTCCTGGACTCTGAACTCTCCTTTAAGCACCACGTCCAATCACTGTCCAAATCTTGCCCCCTCAACATCTCCAAAATACGCCCCTTTCTAACCAATGACACAACAAAGCTCTTAATTCACTCGCTGGTCATCTCTCGCCTCGACTACTGCAACTCCCTTCTCATTGGCTTACCTCTACATAGTCTATCACCTCTTCAATCCATCATGAATGCTGCTGCCAGACTCATCCACCTTACCAATTACTCTGTGTCTGCTACCCTTCTCTGCCAATCCCTCCACTGGCTTCCGCTCACCCAACAAATTAACTTCAAAATACTAACTACTTACAAAGCCATCCACAATTTAGCCCCCAGCTACATCACTAGCCTAGTCTCTAAATACCTACTCGTTCTCTTCATTCCTCTCAAGACCTTCTGCTCTCTAGCTCCCTGGTCACCTCCTCCCATGCTCGCCTCCAGGACTTTCCCAAAGCCTCTCCAATCCTCTGGAATGCTTTACCCCAATCTGTCCGCGCATCTCCTACTCTATTAGCTTTTAGACGATCCCTGAAAACCCGTCTCTTCAGAGAGGCCTACCCTACCCACACCTAACAACTGTTTTTTCATTTTCTCCATCAGCTCACCCCCCACAGTTATTACCTTTTGTTCCACTTGACCCTCCCTTCTAGATTGTAAGCTCTAACGAGCAGGGCCCTCCGATCCCTCCCGTATTGAAAGTGTACTGTCTGCCTTCATGCTGTAAAGCACTGTGCAAACTGTTGGCCCTATATAAATCCTGTATAAAATTAAGTGAAAATGTCCAAATTGGGCCCAATTAGCCAATTTTCCCTCCCTGGTGTCATGTGACTCGTTAGTGTTACAAGGTCTCAAGTGTGAATGGGGAGCAGGTGTGTTAAATTTGGTGATATTGCTCACTCTCTCATACTGGTCAATGGAAGTTCAACATGGCACCTCATGGCAAAAAAACTCTGAGGATCTGAAAAAAAAAAATTGTTGCTCTATGTCCTAGGCTATAAGAAGATTGCCAGCTTTTTTAACACCTTTTCTGTCACATTTTAAACAGCCTTTTTTTTTTTTTTCTTTCCTTCCATCTACTAATTAAAGTGGAGGTCCAACAGAAAAAAAAAAAAAAAAAAAAAAAAAAAATCGCACCAAAAAAATCCCTAAAAAATTGGAGGAAAGGAAAAGAAAAAAATAAATTTAAACTCACCTGAAATGGCTGTTGCTAGGCAGTCTTCCTAATCTGCCTCTTCCTACACCACGGTGATGTTCTGTCTTCTCCTCCCCGCCTTGTCTTCTGGGGAATGGGGCGCGGTGTGTTATGGGAGCTTTGTGTGTCCCACAACACAACGCATCCCATTCAAAAAGCGCTGCGCGACTCGCGCATGAGCAGTAGGAAACGGGCAGTGAAGCCGTAAGGCTCCACTGCCTGTTTCCCTTACTTAGGATGGCAGTCCCGGAACCCGAGAGCCAAGGGACGGGTCGGCCTCGGGCGGCCGACATCGCGGGCACCCAGGACAGGTAAGTGTACTTATTTAAAGTGAGCAGCTACAGTGTTTGTAGCTGCTGACTTTTAAAACATTTTTTTCGCGGCCGGAACCCCGCTTTAAGCAGAGTGGTTAATTGGTCACAGGTGCTTGAGGCCTATATAAAACTTTCTGTAGAACTCATCTTTGAGCTTGCCACCTTTTTGCTCCCTTAGACCAAGTGGAACTGGACTAAGTGGTGAGTTAAAAACCAGAGTTGAAAACAGGGGGTTATAACAGGACCTACCTATAAGTAGGATCTGAAATTTCATGTTAGTAATTATTATTGTAACCGGAGGGGTAACCATAGACACTGACAAGCCCTGCAAGTGTCAGATTGCATGGGAGATTGAGCAGAACAGTCAAAATTAGCTAACCTGAGTGTTGTGTGTATATGAGTAGTGTGTGTGAATCGTTAGTACCTGTGTAATGTGTGCACCCATTGGCAGTGAGTGCACGTGGTCTGTGTGTGGCTGTGTATTGTCTTGTGAGTACCTGTGTGTTGTACTGCTGAGTATTAGTGTCAGGAAGCTAGTTGTTAGGCAATTTGGACAGGGTCTAAACCCCAATCCTCATTAAAGTAGTAGGTACGATGCCCGACGGGTGTGGAGATGCGACTCGGTGTACATCTTGTGGCATGTATACGTTCCTTGATCATCTGATATAGGGGGCGAATACTGCTGTGCAAAATGTAAGCACATTGTTTCCCTGGAAGCCCAGGTTCTAAATCTAGAGAAGCAACTGTCAGCACTGAAGAACCTCCATACTAAATGAGAGCCGTTACCGTACCTGGCCGGTGCAAGCACAGAGGCGGGTGGGGACAAAGAGGCGCAGGCACTAGAAAAGAGTAGATGGGTGACAGTCAGGAGGGGTAGAGGGGGAAGTGCCAGGGAGGCTGATCCTGGGCTGGAGCATCCCAATAAGTACGCTCCATTGAGTGACATTGGTGAAACAGGTCAGGGACCAGCACTACTGGAGCTGGGGGACTCTCCTAGCTGCCAGGGGAAGAACACCTCTAGTGAGAGTGGGGGGGGGGGAGCAAAGGGAAAGGATAGACAGATTCTGGTGGTAGGGGACTCAATTCTTAGAAGGATAGAGAGGGCAACCTGTGACAGAGATCTGAAGCGCCGAACTGTATGTTGTATACCGGGCGCTCAGGTTCCGCACATCACAGATCTGATGGACAGATTACTGGGAGGGGCTGGGGAAGACCCGGCTGTCATAGTGCACAATGGCACCAATGACAAATTCAGAGGCAGATGGAGTGTCCCGGGAACGATTTTAGGGACTTAGGAGCTAAACTGAGGAAAAGGACCTCCAAGCTAGTATTCTCAGGAATACTACCGGTACATAGAGCCACACCAGAAAGGCAGAGGGAGATTAGGAAAGTAAACAAGTGGCTGAGGAGCTGGTGTAGTAAGGAGGGGTTTGTGTTCCTGGAAAACTGGGCTGACTTCTCAGTCGGTCACCATTTCTATAGAAGGGACACACTGCACCTAACTGAGGAGGGTCTGCTGAGAGTGAAGATGGCTGAAAAGTTAGAGAGGTTTTTAAACTAGGCGATGGGGGGAGGGTCTAGAGGTAGAGGTAGTCAGCGCGAAACATACTCCAGAGGGTGGTATTGGGGGCATTAGTGGTAGGTTGACTAAAGCACATAAATCCGAGGGAAGTATAGTAACAAGTCCTACTTGCAATCTCGGACCACCCAATAAGAGGACAGTATGCGACCGGTCTAAACTACGTTCCATGTTCACCAATGCCAGGAGCCTAGCGAACAAGATGGGTGAAATTGAGATACTGTTGAACGAGGAGGATTTAAATTTTGTGGGATTTTCAGAGACCTGATTGGTGGCACTGATGCCCCTAAGGGTGGCATTG
This sequence comes from Aquarana catesbeiana, assembly GCF_042186555.1. Taxonomy (NCBI): domain Eukaryota; kingdom Metazoa; phylum Chordata; class Amphibia; order Anura; family Ranidae; genus Aquarana; species Aquarana catesbeiana. Next base: position 35,130,889 of record NC_133326.1, read on the forward strand.
CTGGGCATCACTGCAATATACTGGGGCCATCAGTGCCCATTTGTGGGCACTGATTGGCACAGATGGATGGCCATGGGGTACATACCTGGCCATCCACATGTTGCCCCTCTCCCTGGTGGTCCTAGTGGCGATCCCTGGTGGTCCAGTGTGGTCATCTGAGGGGGGCTGCGATGATAAACAATCAGCGCAGACCCAACCTGTCAGGAAAGCCACCGATCGGCTCTCCTCTACTCACGTGTCAGATGCGAGTGAGGGAAAAGCCAATCAACGGCTCTTCCTCTACCACGTGATCAGCCGCGTCCAATCACGGCTGGTCACGATGTCAAAAGAGCCTCTGCCGGAGGCTCTTTACCAAGATCGGTGGAGCGGTGTGTCAGACTGACACACCGATCGCAGCGATGCTCGCCGGCATGTTAACCTGCTGGACGTCATATGACGCCCAGTCAGGATAACTGAACCACCGCTCAGCCGTCATCTGCTATGGGCCGGACGGGAAGTGGTTAAATATATACAGTAAAAAAGGGAGGATGAACCATATTGGCCCCATAAAGATTGAGGAAGGGCATCTGGTTACGAAGGATGGAAAGATGGCGAAGGTATTGAATTTATTCTTCTCTTCAGTTTAAAAAGAATCGGGGGGCTTCATTAACCAAAACTGCAGTGCTTATGCTCGTGACACATCACAGGAAGCACCCTCATGACTAACAGTGGACAGAATTAGAAATAGACTTGAGAAAATTAACATGAATATATCACCGGGACCAGATGGCTTGCACCCGAAGGTACTTCGGGAACTCAGTCAAGTAATTGCCAGACCATTGGTTCCTAATTTTTTACTGACAGTCTACTGACCAGAATGGTTCTTAGCTGATTGGAGAAAAGCCAATGTAGCACCAATATTTAAATAAGGGCCAAAATACATCCCCTGGGAATTACAGACCAGTTAGCCTAACATCAATAGTATGCAAGCTCTTGAAGGGGATGATAAGGGACTATATACAAGATTTTAGTAATAAAAACGGTATCATTAGCAAAAATCAGCATGGATTCATGAAGAATCGTTCTTGCCAAACCAATCTATTAAGCTTCTATGAGGAGGTGAGCTGCCATCTGGATAAAGGAAGGCCTGTAGACGTGGTGCATCTGGATTTTGCAAAAGCATTTGACAGTTCCCCATAAATGTTTACTGTACAAAGTAAGGTCCGTTTGCATGGACCATAGAGTACATGTATTGAAAACTGGCTACAAGGGTGAGTTCAGAGGGTGGTGATAAATGGGGAGTATTCGGAATAGTCAGGGGTGGGAAGTGGGGTCCCCCAGGGTTCTGTGCTGGGACCAATCCTATTTAATTTGTTCATAAAACGTCCTGGAGGATGGGATAAACAGTTCAATCTGTATTTGCAGACAACACTAAGCTAAGCAGGGCAATAACATCTCAGCAGGATGTGGAAACCTTGCAAGAAGATCTGAACAAATTAATGAGGTGGGCAACTACATGGCAAATGAGGTTTAATGTAAAAAAAAGTAAAATAATGTATTTGGGTGGCAAAAATATAAATGCAATCTACTCACTAGGGGGAGAACCTCTGAGGGGGAATCTAGGATGGAAAAGGACCTGGGGGTCCTAGTAGATGATAGGCTCAGCAATCGCATGCAATGCCAAGCTGCTGCTAACGAAGCAAACAGAATATTGGCATGCAATAAAAAGGGGATTAACTCCAGAGATAAAGCGATAAATTCTCCCGCTCCACAAGACTCTGGTCCGGCCGCACCTAGAGTATGCTGTCCAGTTCTGGGCACCAGTCCTCAGGAAGGATGTACTGGAAATGGAGCGAGTACAAAGAAGGGCAACAAAGCTAATAAAGGGTCTGGAGGATATTAGTTATGAGGAAAGGTTGCGAGCACTGAACTTATTCTCTCTGGAGAAGAGACGCTTGAGAGGGGATATGATTTTGATTTACAAATACTGTACTGGTGACCCCACAATAGGGATAAAACTTTTTCGTGTAAGGGAGTTTAACTAAACACGTGGCCACTCATTTAAATTAGAAGAGAGGTTTAACCTTAAACTGCGTAGAGGTTTCTTTACTGTAAGAGCAGCAAGGATGTGGAATTCTCTTCCACAGGCGGTGGTTTCAGCGGGGGGCATTGATAGTTTAAAAAAACTATTCGATAAGAACCTGAATGACCGCTACATATAGGGATATACAATGTAACACTGACATATAATCACATATAGGTTGGACTTGATGGACTTATGTCTTTTTTCAACCTCACCTGCTATGTAACATTGTAGCAAAGTGTCATTCCTTCATTGTTGTCACGTAAAAAGATATAATAAAATATTTACAAAAATGTGAGGGGTGTACGTACATACACACACACACACACACACACACACACACATACCCCCAGCATCTCACAAAAATTAGTACACCCCTCACATTTTTGTAAATATTTTATTATATCTTTTCATGTGACAACACTGAAGAAATGACACTTTGCTACAATATAAAGTAGTGAGTGTATAGCTTGTATAACGGTGTAAATTTGCTGTCCCCTCAAAATAACTTAACACACAGCCATTAATGTCTAATTAACAAATTTGAGTACACCCCTAAGTGAAAATGTCCAAATTGAGCCCAATTAGCCATTTTCCCTCCCCGATGTCATGCAACTCAGTGTTACAAGGTCTCAGGTGTAAATGGGGAGCAGATGTGTTAAATTTGGTGTTATCGCTCTCACTCTCTCATACTGGTCACTGGAAGTTCAACATGGCACCTCATGGCAAAGAACTCTGAGGATCTGAAAAAAAAAAGAATTGTTGCTCTACATAAAGATGGCCTAGGCTATACGAAGATTGCCAAGACCCTGAAACTGAGCTGCAGCACGGTGGCCAAGACCATACAGTGATTTATCAGGACAGGTTCCACTCAGAACAGTCCTCGCCATGGTCAAACAAAGAAGTTGAGTGCACGTGCTCAGCGTCATATCCAGAGGTTGTCTTTGGGAAATAGACCTATGAGTGCTGCCAGCATTGCTGCAGAGGTTGAAGGGGTGGGGGGTCAGCCTGTCAGTGCTCAGACCATACGCCGCACACTGCATCAAACTGATCTGCATGGCTGTCGTCACATAAGGAAGCCTCTTCTAAAGATGATGCACAAGAAAGCCTGCAAACAGTTTGCTAAAAACAAGCAGACTAAGGACATGGATTACTGGAACCATGTCCTGTGGTCTGATGAGACCAAGATAAACATATTTGGTTCAGATGGTGTCAAGCGTATATGGTGGAAAACAGGTGAGGAGTACAAAGACAAGTGTGTCTTGCCTACAGTCAAACATGGTGGTGGGAGTGTCATGGTCTGGGGCTGCATGAGTGCTGCCGGCACTGGGGAGCTACAGTTCATTGAGCATTTGTGGGGCATCCTCAAATGGAAGGTGGAGGAGCGCAAGGTCTCTAACATCCACCAGCTCCGTGATGTCAACATGGAGGAGTGGAAGAGGACTCCAGTGGCAGTGCAGGAAAATAATGGTGGCCACACAAAATATTGACACTTTGGGCTCAATTTGGACATTTTCACTTAGGGGTGTACTCACTTTTGTTGCCAGCAGTTTAGACATTAATGGCTGTTTGTTGAGTTATTTTGAGGGGACAGCAAATTTACACTGTTATACAAGCTGTACACTCACTACTTTACATTGTAGCAAAGTGTCATTTCTTCAGTGTTGTCACATGAAAAGATAGAAAAAAATATTTACAAAAATGTGAATGTGTATCTATATATCTAGCTATATCGAGAGATATATCGAGAGAGAGAGACTATATATATATATATATATATATATATCTCTAGATATAGATATATATCAATATCTCCCTCTATATATACACATACACACTATAATAATTATATATATATATATATATATATATATATATATATATATATATATGACATATATACAGTGGGGACGGAAAGTATTCAGACCCCCTTAAATTTTTCACTCTGTTATATTGCAGCCATTTGCTAAAATCATTTAACTTCATTTTTGTTCCTCATTAATGTACACACAGCACCCCATATTGACAGAAAAACACAGAATTGTTGACATTTTTGCAGATTTATTAAAAAAGAAAAACTGAAATATCACATGGTCCTAAGTATTCAGACCCTTTGCTGTGACACTCATTTTAACTCAGGTGCTGACCATTTCTTCTGATCATCCTTGAGATGTTTCTACACCTTCATTTGAGTCCAGCTGTGTTTGATTATACTGATTGGACTTGATTAGGAAAGCAACACACCTGTCTATATAAGACCTTACAGCTCACAGTGCATGTCAGAGCAAATGAGAATCATGAGGTCAAAAGGAACTGCCTGAAGAGCTCAGAGACAGAATTGTGGCAAGGCACAGATCTGGCCAAGGTTACAAAAAAAAAAAAAAAAAAAAAAATCTGCTGCACTTAAGGTTCCTAAGAACACAGTGGCCTCCATAATCCTTAAATGGAAGACGTTTGGGATGACCAGAACCCTTCCTAGAGCTGGCCATCCGGCCAAACTGAGCTATCGGGGAAGAAGAGCCTTGGTGAGAGAGGTAAAGAAGAACCCAAAAGATCACTGTGGCTGAGCTCCAGAGATGCAGTCGGGAGATGGGAGAAAGTTGTAGAAAGTCAACCATCACTGCAGCCCTCCACCAGTCGGGGCTTTATGGCAGAGTGGCCCGACGGAAGCCTCTCCTCAGTGCAAGACACATGAAAGCCCGCATGGAGAACGCTAAAAAACACCTGAAGGACTCCAAGATGGTGAGAAATAAGATTCTCTGGTCTGATGAGACCAAGATAGAACTTTTTTACCTTAATTCTAAGCGGTATGTGTGGAGAAAACCAGGCACTGCTCATCACCTGTCCAATACGGTCCCAACAGTGAAGCATGGTGGTGGCAGCATCATGCTGTGGGGGTGTTTTTCAGCTGCAGGGACAGGACGACTGGTTGCAATCGAGGGAAAGATGAATGCGGTCAAGTACAGGGATATCCTGGACGAAAACCTTGTCCAGAGTGCTCAGGACCTCAGACTGGGCCGAAGGTTTACCTTCCAACAAGACAATGACCCTAAGCACACAGCTAAAATAACGAAGGAGTGGCTTCACAACAACTCCGTGACTGCTCTTGAATGGCCCAGCCAGAGCCCTGACTTAAACCCAATTGAGCATCTCTGGAGAGACCTAAAAATGGCCGTCCACCAACGTTTACCATCCAACCTGACAGAACTGGAGAGGATCTGCAAGGAGGAATGGCAGAGGATCCCCAAATCCAGGTGTGAAAAACTTGTTGCATCTTTCCCAAAAAGACTCATGGCTGTATTAGATCAAAAGGGTGCTTTTACTAAATACTGAGCAAAGGGTCTGAATACTTAGGACCATGTGATATTTCAGTTTTTCTTTTTTAATAAATCTGCAAAAATGTCAACAATTCTGTGTTTTTCTGTCAATATGGGGTGCTGTGTGTAATATATATATATATATATATATATATATATATATATATATATATATATATATATATATATATATATATACACACACACACACACACACACCACTTTCTGCTATAGAACATATCCAATAAAAAAAAAAAAAAAAAAAAAAAAAGTAAAAAAATTAAAATTCCTTCATTAATTTTAGGTCAATATGTATTCTGCTACATGTTTTTGGTAGAAAAAAAAAAATCAAATAAGTGTATATTGATTGTAGATGCTACAACTTTTGTGCAAACCAAACTATGGGATATATTTATAGAATCTTTAGTTATTTATTTTTTTACTAGAAATGGCAGCGATCAGCAACTTATAGTGGAACTGCGATATTGCAGTGAACAAATTGGACACTGACACTTTTTTTTGGGGGACCAGTGACATTATCACAGTGACTAGTGCTAAAAATATACAGTCACTGTACTAATACTGTCTGTGAAGGGGTTAACATCAGGGGAGATCAAAGGGTTAACTGTGTGTCTAGCTGGTGTTTTACTGTAGTGGGGGAGGTGCTTTTACTAGAGGAAGGCATAGATCCGTGCCCCTGCTTTGCAGGAACACATGACCAATGCCTGACAGAACGGCAATCTGCCTGTGTAACGAATTTGGCTGCTCCAGGTAGATAGGCTAGTCTGTGTTCAAGTGAAGGCTGCTGAATGGTTTGCACGCCCTGTCACCGCAGCAGAATCATAGGTAGAGTAAATGAAGGATGGCCGCACTCCCATACAATGCAATGAGTTTATTTCCAGATTATAAAAACAGCACTGGAATAGTACAAACAGGGGGAAGGAGGTAACGCGTTTCACATGACTAGCGTGCTTTGTCACAATGCCTGTGTACCAATCAGCAGGTGCCAGCAGGCATCGGGTCTTCGGGACCAACTGATCAGCTCCCGCTGTGATTCTACAGAATTACAGTACAATTCTAGTAGAATCACAGAGGGAGCGAGCCGGCACCCTGTATTCGTGCCCAATACCTGGAAGTGCAGGGTCATGAACATATACGTGATCCTGCATAGATTGGCCACCCTGTAGCAATAAAACTGTTATAGGGTGGTCTGCAAGTGGTTAAAGGATATAATGATCTTTTGTAACATGTTATATGTTGCACCTATATTTAGGGTGTAACATGTAACTATAATGTAACAAACACAAAAAAAATGAAAGTGCAACCCACTGCTCCTCCAATATTCAATCATAAAATACATTAAATAAGGCAAATGCATTTACATGTCCACCCAAATGCTTTCATGATTACCACGTGACTGAGACACCACTATCTCTTGGCAGACACTCACCAGATCTCTATGCCTTTCATTTGCACGATTGGCATAAGGTGCTCGTATCACTCCACAAATCCATGGGGGTATTGCTACAGCACTCCTTCAATCATATCTTGTTCATATCCGCATAGCCACATGGCAACTGCAAATGCAGCAAAGCTAGAACCAGAAGTGACAAACTGGAGGCTTTGCGCAGTCCGGGGAGGGTGAGAGGTGGATGGTAGCACTTGTATACCTGGAGGCACTTTATATGAGGTAAGCGGTTTTTCTTCTTTCCTTGTGAGTGGCATTTTATTTAAATAAATACGTTCTTTTATGGTATTACACCATTGGGGTGCTGTTCCTTTCCTTTATAAGTTCATTTAGCCATCATACCAAGATATGATTGAAGGAGTAATGTAATGTACCAAAACTCCCATGGATTTGTGAAGTTATACAAAGCACCTTATGCTAATCATCCAAATAAGCATAAAGATCTAGCAAGTGTCTGCCAAGAGGGAGCGGTGTCTTACAGTCACATGAGGATCACGAAAAAAAGGGAAAATACCGCGCTATGAGCACAAAATAAAATTGAAATAAAATTAAATAAAGGGTGCAGCTGCAACAAAAAAAACACAAATATCAGTGTAGCGAACAAGAAAAATAATAAGTGCGCTTGCAATATAATAATTATTCAATAATAATATAACTTGTGTAAAAAGAATGTTTGAAATCGCAAAGTGGTAGTGAAAGTTCTTAAAAATAAATATAAAGAAAAGTCCATTCATAAAATAAAAGTTCAGTGAAGAAAGATTGTGTGAATCCAATAGACGGGAATCCAACATCCAAACTTCCACCTTGCCTCTCATGTGGGTTGGGGTGGCTGAAGGGCGGGATGTGAGGGGAACTTCCAAACTCCAGGTGCATCCAAATAACAGTAAGATTGAATGCTTACCAGAGTTGGTGGACCTCCTCTATGGCAAGGTCGGACACACAAGCAGCGGGTGTTCGTTACTGTTTTATTTTGCCGGCTTTTTAATATGTTTTATGGTGGAGGAGTGTTCCCCGCATGTCTGAGCAATAAAAGAATTATACTACACCATCGGAGCTTTTGTTTTTCTGTGCTCACGGCCCTGCGGACCAGTGAGTCTTTTGCAGAGTGACCTGCCTGCCCTGGGGATACTACAAACATCCGAGGATCCTGACGTGGGAGTCCGCTTATCCCTGCAGAGGGTTATATCTGCTTGTGTGTCCGACCTTGCCATAGAGGAGATCCACCAACTCTGGTAAGCGTTCAATCTTACTGTTATTTGGATGCACCTGGAGTTTGGAAGTTCCCCTCACATCCCGCCCTTCCACCTTCCCTCTCATGTGGGTTGGGGTGGCTGAAGTTTGGATGCCGGATTCCCGTCTATTGGATTCACACAATCTTTCTTCACTGAACTTTGATTTTATGAATGGACTTTTCTTTATATGTATATTTAAAGAACTTTCACTAACCACTTTGCGATTCAAACATTCTTTTTACACAAGTTATATTATCATTGAATAATTATTATATCACGGAAGCATTTGGGTTGACATTTGATTGCATTTTCACATTTGGACTTTTTGGACGTTTCACTACTTTCAGAAATATTGGTGGAAATCTTTTTCACATCAAAATGCTGCTTGAAACTTGGAGAAGGAGTGGGTCGCACTTTCATTTTTTGAGTCTTGTAGATTGTTCATTGACAGCAGCTGCAGTGGTTGGTGTAATTTCTATTAATGTATTTGTTGTGTGTAGCTGTGCACAATAAGCATTTATTATTACTCCAAAAACGCAGAGTAATTTTGGATGATGTAACTAGAATGCACCTGCCCGCACCCCTGATTCCAGCCCCCCTATGTGACAGTAGGCAGGGGATCTTCACACTACATCAGTTGTCACAATTTAAAAACCAGCGTGGCTTTGCGGGGCTCTACCCATACAACTGTGATATATATTCACAGAGATCTGTAAGTTAATGAACTGCAGGTAACATCCTTCATGGCGGCAGACGGCCTGTAGTTCTCAATGAACTGCGAGGGCACTGGAAAGCGCTCTCATAGTTCATTGACACTTCCTGCACTTCAGTAACTGTCTGCCAGTATGGGAGGTACAGGCAGAGAGCTATACAGGGTGTCTGCAGGAGCCTGACATTGCACCCATGATCTTTAATGCTTTACAGGCAATGGTGCTGTTGCTGTGTCTCAGCCAATCAGGGAGGGAGAATCGCAGAAGGCTGAGACACTCGTGGACATCGCTGGACAGAGAGGAACCTTAGGTAAGTATGGGGGGGGGGGCTGCTACACACAGAAGGCTTTTTATCTTAATGCAAAGAATGCATGAAGAGAAAAAAAACCTTCTGCCTTTTACAATGAAACTAGGATCAGAGGGGTTTTTGTCAGTAGCCTTTATGGTTAAGAAAATACTTTGCCTATGGCCACATCAATATTTGGCCTCACTATCAACCAGAGCTTTTACAATCCTGAAGTTCTTCTTAATTCTTCTTTACATATATTATTTAGGTTTCTGGTTTACTGGCCAATTACTTCTACCCAGTTTAAAATTAGTAATGCGTGTCATTTCATCTTCGGTTTACCTCTTCGGGACATAAGAAGTGATCCTTTACGTGGTCAACCTGCTCATGCTGGCAAGTGCTTCCAAGTGCTCACAAAAGCAGTAGGTATAAGAGAGTAAGGCACAGTGGTGATACTATTCCAGGAGTCTGAGATCGGATCGTAACAATCTAGTGTTTTACACCTTTGAGTCCCAAAGTATCCTCCAACCACATAAAGTTTATTTCCTGATGCTAATGCGTGACAAGACATCCTTTTGGATGTCATATCTCCAATTCTAGTCCACTGATTTGTTTCACAGTCAAAGCGATACGCGGAGGCTGCTGTAAATTCCGTGTCCCCACCCATAATAAAAATCTGGCTGCCCAATACAGCAGCAGCAGTATACCGCCATGGTTGTGGACATTCTGCTTTAATATTCCAACGGTTTTCAAAAGGATCGTAACATTGCACTTTGGAGACGCGATCTCTATGAATACTTGTACCTCCAAAGACAAACAGTTTCAGCTTTGCACTGACCACAGCTGCATTGCTTACACCATCTCTCAGTGGTGCCACCATTGTCCATTTATTTGACAGAGGATCATATCTCTCCACTTGCTTTAAAGAAACTGAAGGCGATGCTGGAAAAATGCCAGCAACTGCTGTATGTCCTCCAACAACATAGAGACAATTTTGCAACTCTGCAGAACCGTGCCCAAACCTTGCTATGAGCATGGGCGCAGCCTTCGCCCATTCCTCGTGGACCGTGTCATACACCCAAACGTCTTTAGACACTCCATTTTCAGAACCCCTTCCACCAGTGATATAGACCTTACAACCTATGGCACAAGCGCTAAATTCTTTTCTTGGACTTGGTAGGTCAGCTTTTGGAATAATTTGTTTAGCTTTGTGGTCAACCTGATAAATTTTATCACACATAAAAGTCTGTCCACCCAAAATCAGCAGGGTGTGTCCGGCTTGCCTAGGTTTAGCACACAGGCTAGTAACTATTCCATCATTCTGTAGGATTTTTCTCTTGCAATGAACAGCCTCCTCCATAATTCTTTTACTTCTCTCGTCAGCCATCACCAAATTCTCACAGGCAATGGCCTCCTTCAGAGATTCTGAAGAAAGCAAAGCCAACCTAATGTTCTTCAGCATTTCGGGAAAACAGTCTTTTCTTTTGTCCAGGTCATACTTAACCCATTGTAACACAACGTTAAAAACTACTTGCTCATCTTCGATTTCAAGTTCATCACTAGATACCAAGTCAAGCAAAATCTCTTTTGACAGGTTAATAAATTCTTCTGTTCTGTGCAGCGTTTCAAAATTTGCCAAACACATTCGCAAGGACAGTTCATACAATCGTCGGCACTGATGAGCATCAGAGAGCATCAGCATTCCCAGGCAATTTGAGGGATAGAGATTTTTTTCCAAGAATTCGGCTGCTGCATCTCGGACATCATGAAACTGAAGCATATCTCCTGCCTCCAGTAGAGACTCTGCATTCTCTTCATTAATGATGATTTTAGATGAATAAGCAAAGTCGAGCAGAAGTTCCAAAACCTCAGGGTGAAGACTGTCATGGAAGTTCACAGTGTTATCAAGGGTTTCCCTCAATCCATTACTAAACATGGCCTCAAAGTACTGGCTGCAGGCTGCCAACACTACACGGTGACATGGAAAAGAGCGGTCTCCTGCCCAAAGAGTGACATCAGTGAAAAGCTGCTGTTTACGCATGACATTTAGATGGCTCAGGACGCAGTCCGGATGAGTAAGCTTGTGATATAAGGAAATATTCATAGACCCAGTACTGGTCCGGGATTTCCTATTTTCATGAACACTGACAGACATGATGGTATCTAGAGCTGACAGATGAAAAAAAAAAAAAGAAAAAAAAAAAGTTATTTCAAGAACTTGAACAGTGCTTGCTTTTAACACTTACATATAATGAACTGATATTTGTGATGGATTAAATGCCCTTTTAAAAACTCCAAAAATTAAATAAGCCAGTACCCATATTGTGAGGTGCTTACCCGTGGCACCATTTTTATTTGAGAGCAAAGCCGGATGCAAAGGAGATAGGTCAAAGCAACAGCATCATATAATCAGCCTTTCAATGAAGCACAGTCTGTCCAGCTCAAGTTTTTTTTGTTTGTTTTTTAAAGGATTACTAAACCCTCATTTTTTTTTTTTTAAATAACCATGTCATACTTGCCTCCTCTGTGCAGTTGGTTTTGCACAGAGTGGCCCGATCCTCCTCTTCTGGGGTTCCTCAGGGGCGCTTGTGGCTCCTCCTCTTCTCGAGTGCCCCGGAGAAGCGATCTTTTTCGGGACACCCTGCGGGCTCGCTCCCGTGTCCTGCTGCATCTATTGACACAGACAGAAGGACTCGGCCCCGCCCACTGGTGCCTGCATCACTGGATATGAGTGACAGCAGTGGGAGCCAATGGCTTTGCTGCTATCAATCTATTCAATCAGCATACAAGACACCGGCTAGAGCTGGTGTGCTCATCCCCAGGGCGAGAAAGAACAGGTTCAGGCAAGTAAAACAGGGGGTCTGGGGGGGCTACTGCATGACAAAAGGTTTTCCACCCTAATGCATAATGCTGCATTAAGGTGAAAAAACACAAGGGTTTACAACCCCTTTATAGAACATGTTATACCTTTCAGCTCTGTGCAGTGGATTTGCATAGAGAAGCCCCAATCTTCCTCTTCTTGGGTCCCTAGTCAGCGCTCATAGCTCTCCCCCCCAGAGCAAGCAGCTTGCAATGGGGGCACCCAAGCAGGTTCATGCCCGAGCCGCGGCTGTGTGTGTCCACACACAGAGCCGTGGCTCAGCCCTGCCCCCTCTCCACATTGGCTCACTGGCTGTGATTTACAAGCCAATGGCTCCTGCTGCAGTCTCAGCCAATGAGGAGAGAGAGTCCCTGGAGAGCAGAGACTCTTGTGCACATCGCTGGAGGAAGATCGAGCTCAGGTAAGTATTAGCTGCACAGATGTGTTTTTTTTTTTTAAACTGCATGCATGTAAAAAACCTTGAGCCTTTAAAACCACTTTAAACATAAAAAAGGTATCAACATACAATATATGTGAAATTAATCTAGTGCCAATACAAAAATAATAAACATATAGCCCCACAAAGAAATATCAGTGATCTGAGAAGTGCCAAAGTGAAAGGTGAATCAGTAAAGGGAATCTCAATCCACGCAATTAGTTGAGGTTCCCAACACCACAATGACCTGGGGTGCACACCCAACTCAGTGTACAACAAAAACTCTTACTAATGCGGTGAAACGCGTAGGGTGGAGCCATCGCTCATGACGTCATTACGCTTTTCAAAATCAGGAAGTGATTTGATTATCTCCCAGGATTAATTGTTTAAGCACTTTATACCTTGTAATTTGTAAGTAGTCTGTACATGCTTTTAATAATTATACACAGTTTCCCCAGCTTCTACATTTTGACATGGGGTATCTCTGCTTGCGGATGTGACACCTATAAGGATATGGTGTTGATTTAGAAGATCTCCATCTCCCATACCGGTGACCACTGAGATTCATGTGCTTTTTCCCTTGGTAAAGATTTCACTAACTCTGGTAAGAGATTTTATTGTACACTGAGGTGGTGGTGCAAGGCACATCAATTGTATGGAGCAAGATTCCATTAATGGATTCACCTTTTACTTTGAGACAACTCAGATCATGGATATTTCTTTGTGGGACATAAAATTCTTATAATATATATACACGCCACAAAGAAATATCAGTGATCTGAGTTGTCTCAAAGTGAAAGGTGAATCAGTTAATGGAATCTTGCTCCATACAATTGATGTGCCAGACACCACAACGACCTTGAGTGCACCACCACCTCAGTGTACAATAAAGACTCTTACCAGAGTTAGTGAAACCTTTACCAAGGAAAAAAACACATGAATCTCAGTGGTCACCGGTATGGGAGATTCTTCTAAATCAACACCATATCCTTAGAAGTGTCACATCCACAAGCAGAGATACCCCATGTCAAAATGTAGAAGCTGGGGAAACAGTGTAAAACTGCATATAATTAAAAGCATGTACAGACTACTTACAAATTCCAAGGTATAAAAGTGCTTAAACAATTAATCCTGGGAGACAATCACTTCCTGATTTCGAAAAACGTAAGGACGCCATGAGCGATATCTCCACCCTACGCGTTTCACTGCACTAACTCTAGTAAGAGTTTTTGTTGTACATGAGGTGGGTGTGCACTCTAGGTCATTGTGGTGTCGGGAACCTCAACTAATTGTGTGGATCAAGATTCCCTTTACCGATTCACTTTTCACTTTGGGACTACTCAGAACACCGATATGTCTTTGTGGGGCTATATGTTTGTTATTTTTTTTAATTTTGCGGTGTATTGGCACTGGATTAATTTCATATATATTGTATGTTTATACCTTATTATATTTAAATTTTAGCATGGCATCTTATGTGGCGGTTCACACTTGCGCGCTCTGTGAGATCGCATGTGATTCGCACCACACATCACATGCGATGTCCGTGCGATGCGATTTCAGCCATACAGCTAGTATGGCAGATATTGCATCGCAGTCAAACCAAACTCGCACAGGACCCTTTTTTTGATCCGCACCAGACTCGGATCGCATGGGGGTGTTCACCCCCCATGCAATCCGATTCATGTCTGAACTGTCAGTTCGCAGTGTAATATGCGAGCTGAAATGGGGGCGTCATTAACAATGTATTGACACTCCCAAAAGTTTGCATATGGCAGTGTGAACTGCTGTGCGAATCGGGTGGGATGCGGGAACCCGCAGTGGATTCGCAGGGTTCCCGCATTGCACAAGTGTGAATCGAGCCTTGGAAAGATGAACTGAGCGGATTTGAAAACATTGACAAGAAAATGCTGTTGCTTTGACTTCTCTTCGCTGCAAGACCTTCGCCTCTATACCTTGTTTGGAATTGACTGATAGGAATAGATATAACACCAGGAGTGTAATGCGTTTATAGAAGATGTAATGTACAATGCAGGGGAGGGTCCTTAGGTATTCATACTCACCAAGGTGACTGTAGCTGTCTATATACAGGGATTGCATACTAAAGACATTAGATGCAATTCTTTAGGTTATGTGGAAAAAAATACATAAAAAATAAAAGTGTGGAGTTGATTTTCTTAAAGTGTAAATGACCTCATTCACCAGTCAGCCATACATAAAGTGCATCTTCTACTGTGTAACAAATTGGATATTGTAAAATCAGGGCAGTGAATAATACATTTTGTATGTAGTATTCATTACATTAAATATATAAAAGGCCTTTAAAGTATTCATCATGTCCTACATGTTCTTCCTCAGAAGCCATAGTGGATCCATCTCCAAATGGCTACAGTTAAGGATGGAATGTTCCTACAAAATCGATCAAAATTTAGACAAGAAAACTGGGACTTTAAAGAGGAACTGCAGTCTGCTCATATAATTTGTAATAAAAACCTCTTTGCCATTCTAAAGCTTCCCTCCAACCACTTTGCATATTATTTTATATATACTGTGATTCTGCCAAATATGATGCAGAAATCTCCCTCCACTGCGTCTGGCAGCATCCATTTTAACTGTGGGCAGGTGAAGCTGCTGCCTGTTAACTTCCTGGATTTACACAGAGGCACACC
Source organism: Aquarana catesbeiana (assembly GCF_042186555.1). Taxonomy (NCBI): domain Eukaryota; kingdom Metazoa; phylum Chordata; class Amphibia; order Anura; family Ranidae; genus Aquarana; species Aquarana catesbeiana. The sequence goes on from NC_133326.1 coordinate 35,145,929, forward strand.
TCCAGCTCGGCAGCTCATTAGCCATCTTATGTCCCATCTCCGAGAGAGAGAGAGAGAGAGAGAGAGAGAGAGAGAGAGAGAGAGAGAGAGAGAGAGAGAGAGAGAGAGAGAATGTCATTAGCCTAGGTTAATGACCAGACAAACTGGAAGTGGGCTGTATAAAATGAAATTACTAACAGGAAAAAAATGCTTTAGTATCCAAAGAACAACAAGGGCAGAAGATTTAATAGATGGAAAGTTGAAAACTGAAGGTCCGCTTTAAGAGAAGTAATCAGTGACCAATTGATAGCCTTAAAACATCACAGTGCATAAAAACATACAAGTATAAAAAAACTCATACAATGGATATAAAAAGTCTACACACCCCTGTTAAAATGTCAGGTTTCTGTGATGTAAAAAAAAAAAAATAAAAATAAAATAAGACAAAAGATAAAATCATTTCAGAACTTTTTCCACCTTTAATGTGACCTATAAACAGTACAACTCAGTTAAACAACAAACTGAAATCTTTTAGGTGGAGGGAAACAAAAATAAAAAAAAATAAACTAATATGATTGCATAAGTGTGCACACCCTTAAATTAATACTTTGTTGAAGCACCTTTTGATTTTATTAAGGCACTCAGTCTTTTTTGGGTATGAGTCTATCAGCATGACACAGCTTGACTTGGCAATATTTGCCCACTCTTTGCAAAAACCCTTCAAATCTGTCAGATTGTGAAGGTGTCTCCTGTGCACAGCCCTCTTCAGATCACCCCACAGATTTTCAAATCGGATTCAGGTCTGGGCTATTTGGAACTGTTTATAATTCCCTCTACCTTGACTTAAACCCCTGTTGCATCTGAAGAAAAACTGCCACAAAGCATGATGCTGCCACCACTATGCTTCACTGTGGGTATGGTGTTCTTTTGGTGATGTGCAGTGTTGTTTGCACCAAACATATCTTTTGGAATTACAGCCCAATTGTTCAACCTCGGTTTCAGACCATAAACACATTTTCCCACATGCTTTTGGGAGACTTCAGATGTGTTTTTGCAAAATTTATCCGGGCTTGGATGTTTTTCTTTTTAAGAAAAGGCTTCAGTCCTGCCACTCTACCCCATAGTCCAGACATATGAAGAATACGGGAGATTGTTGTCACATTTACCACACAGCCAGTACTTGCCAGATATTCCTGCAGCTCCTTTAATGTTGCTGTAGGCCTCTTGGAAGCCTCCCTGACCAGTTTTCTTCTTGTCTTTTCATCAATTTGAGGGACATCCAGTTCTTGATAATGTCACTGTTGTGCCATATTTTCTCCACTTGATGACTGTGTTCCATGGTATATCTAATGCCTTGAAAATTAATTTTATACCCTTCTCCTGACTGATACCTTATAACAATGAGATTCCTCTGATGCTTTGGAAGCTCTCTGCGGACCATGGATTTTGCTATAGGATGCGACTAAGAAAACGTCAGAAAAGACCTACAAAAACAGTATAACTATAATTGGGGTTATAACAAAAAAAAAAAAAAGGGAGAAAAAAGGGCAAAAAAAAGACAGCCCTGGGACGGACTTTAAAAGGCACTTTGGACAAAAAATAGGTACAAATATATTTTATTGATAATTCATTATGCAAATAGAGCAAAGAAAGAATTTAAAACATACATCACATACTAGACATAAGTATATGGTGCAGAGAGAATATATGCACCGTGTAGGCAACAGTGAGCCCCTGTGCATCAACGCGTTTCGCTGTTTTGCTTCATCAGGACACACTCGGGGGTTGTTGGGAAAGGCAGGTCCCACTATCGAAAATAAAAAACACATAGGTAAGACTATGTGTAACAACAACACATATATACACATACACACATTATATCTATATATATCCATATCTATATATCTATCTCATCCTCATCCGGGTGACATGCATAACGCACATATACCTACCTTCTCAAAAAAATCGGCAGAAGATAATCTCCCCTGGGCATCAAACATCACCATGTATTGGTAAAGGTTTACAATATTCAGATATTTGTGACCAATGGTAAACTGGAATATATATATATATATATATATATATATATATATATATATATATATATATATATATATATATATATATATATATATATATATATATATATATATATATATATATATATCTCTCTCTTACGTCTTACCTAGGTGTTTTATTTTAGATAGCAAGACCTGTTTTTTCCAACAATCCCCGTTTCCTGATGAAGCAAAACGCATTGACGCACAGGGGCTCACTGTTGCCTACAAGGTGCATACATTCTCTCTGCACCATATACTTATGTCTAGTGTGTGATCTATGTTTTTAATGCTTTTTTTGCATAATGAAGAGTCAAAAAAATATATTTTTACCTATTTTTCATCCAAAGTGCCTTTAAAGTCTGACCCAGGGCTGTCTTTTTCCCTTTTTCTCCTTTTTTGAGTTACAATCTCCCAATACAGATGAGGCCATAGGAGTGCTCTCTTTCTTATATAATTGGGGTTAATCAGAGGCACTTTAAATGATGGCAGGTGTGTACTGACTCCTATTTAACATGAGTTTGAATGCGATTATTTATTCTGAACACAGCTACATCCCCAGTTATAAAAGAGGGTGTGCACACTTGTGCAACCACATTCAGTTTTATTTTTTTAATTTTTACTCCCCCCCCCCCCCCCTGCAAAGATTTAATTTTGATTTTCAGTTGAGTTGTACAGTTTATAGGTCACATTAAAAAGGTGGAAAAAGTGCTGAAATTTTTTATCTTGGTCTCATTTTTTTACATCACAGAAACCTGACATTTTAACAGGGGTGTGTAGACTTTTTATATCCACTGTAAAACCCAATTTAAAACAATTCACATCAGAAATGTTATTCAAAACTAGATACAATTGCTCCTGCCTACGCGTTTCACGATTTTGTCCACTTCCTCAGGACTTTAATTGGAGCGGTATAGATGTGCAATATATAAGAAAGTTCAAACCTAGGATAAATATAAAAAGGACACATTAATAATACTGTCCAGATCCAGCTGTGATGTTTTACTGCTATCAGTTGGTCCCTGATCAAGTATCTTTAAAGTTCCAATTTTCCAGTCTATATTTTGATTGATTATTGTAAAAAAAGGTCTCCCCAAAACTCCCAATGAGAGAGACACAGGGAAATAGGGGATTTTAGCATGCCAAAAAACAAGAAAAAAAAAAAAAAAAAAAACCACAAAAAAACACAAAACACACACACACACATCAATTCGACAATGTTTATCAAACACCATTAAAAATCTAGAAAAAAAAAAAAAAATCTTATCTAAAAAAGCATGTAGTACATTCTACCAGGCTGGTTATACATTCAAATCAGCATTTGAGGGAAACAGAGGGTGATGGGATCAACACTTTCGCCCAAAGTGAGTTTCTTCAGGATCCACTTTGTATGTGTATAGCTTTTATGCTGGTAAGGTGTTTAATAAACATTGTTGGTTTTATACTTTATTACTTTTGAACACGATTGCATTTTTTCTGTTTTTTTGGCACTCTAAAAATCCCCTATTTTCCCATGTCTCTACTATTAGGAGTTTCGGGTGAGATCATTTTTTTCATTAGTTGCACCTTTGGGGATTGTGCTTTACTTGTATACAAGACCTACCACCCACAACATTCCTACTTTGAATATACTTACTCCGGGATGATACCAACCAGTGCCATTTACTACAAGTGAGCATTGAATTGCAGATCTTTATTTTGAATGTTCCTGCAGACACAGCATTACCTGGTTTCTACAGAGCCCACATGGCAACATGTACAACTTGAAATTTGTTGCCTATAGCCAGACTGTGTACAAGTGTTGTACAACAAAACGGGACAATATACAGATGTCTGGGCTTCTAGTTTGTTGCTGTACCTTTATAGAAGGAAGGCTTGTCTCCAGATAAGCCTGCTATCTGTTTGTGCTATATCTATCTATATATAGTCCCCTTAGTTGAGGGCCTGAGTAGTTAAAACAAATTAGTTTGGTTTTCTGCTTGCTAGCTTGAATGTGTCCTGGGAACCCCTTTTGTACATTTTCTTTTTTTTTTAATTGGCATTTTGCGGTCCTGCCTTAGAGTCCACACCTCCAAAAGAAGAGAACATTTCTCTTCAAATGAGAAGCCAAGGCCCATCAATAATATAGATGGAAATGGGATGCAAAAATACAAATCTGAACAAACTTTTGGACTAGCGTTCCATTGACCCAAAAGTTCCCTTTTCAAACCATCTCCACGAACAGCAGCAGACACTGTCTGAGCTGTAGTCTATGCAGCCAAAGATTCTCTATAAAACAACAGAAGGGCAAACGCGGGTCTTGGAGGAGAAGAGGGTCAACACTGGACCTCGCGGAGGAGACAGCTGGAGCAAAGCTACAGCAGAAGTTCACATTTGCGCACCTTTATACACCACACTAGAGGTCAACCGATATTTGGCTTTTTTTACCTAATCGGCATCGGTGGATTGTGCTGATAAAAAAAGCCGATTCAGCGGGACTTGCAAATTACTTCTGTCATAGAAGTCAATTGCAAGTTTTCTGAAGTTTTCTTCTCTCCTCCTCTGGGCAGCCTGCCAAGTCTGATAAGAAGATACATTTGTATCTCTTTCAGGTTCTTTTATCAATAGACTGAACTCCGTGGAGAAGTTTTCAGTTTAACCATTTAAAGACTAAATCTTTTCTGACATTTGTTGCTTACAAGTAAAAATCCTGTATTTTCTGCTATAAAATCACTTAGAACCCCCAAACATTATATATATTTTTTTTAGCAGAGACGCCAGGGAATAAAATAGCGGTTGTTGCAATATTTTATGTCACACGGTATTTGCGCAGCGGTCTTTCAAACGCAATTTTTTTTTTAAAAAATACACTAATGAAATAAAAAAAAAAAAAAAAAAAAAAGCAGTAAAGTTAGCCCATTTTTTTTCGTCCAAAAGTTTTGATTACCTGTTTTTGTGTATTTAATATTTAAGATATAGTTATTTTTTTTTAATCTAAATTCTACATACAAGTGAACTGATTGGAGGTTTGTTTTGTTTATTAAATGTTTAAATATAAAAAATTTTCTGTATCACTTATGGCTGCTTTCACACTGGTGCGGGCATGCGTTGACGGTAAAACGCTGTTAATTTTAGCGGCGCTTTACCGTCATTTTAGTGGCGCTATTCTGCTGCTAGCGGGGCACTTATAACCCAGCTAGCGGCCGAAGAATGGGTTAAATGCGCCCCTGAAGCGCTGCTGCCGAAACACTTTGCAGGCGCTTTGGCAGCGGTGCGCATTCATTTCAATGGGCAGGAGTGGTGGAGGAGCGGTATACACCGCTCCAAAGATGCTGCTTGCAGGACTTTTTTTTAACGTCCTGCCAGCACATCGCCTTAGTGTGAAAGCACTCGGGCTTTCACACTGAGACTGCACGGGAGCCGTTTTACAGGCGCTATTTTTAGCCCAAAAGCGCCTGAAAAACGCCCCAGTGTGAAAGGGGTCTAACTGTTAGATTTTATGAGATGAAGGGAAAAAAAAAAAAAAAAATCGGCCTAATATATCGGCCCAAAAAAATTGGCATCATATATCGGCCATCGGCCACCGCGATTTCTAAATATCGGCTTTGGCATCGGCCAGAGAAAAACCCATATCGGTCGACCTCTACACCACACCTACAAATTGTAGATTAGCCTAACATGACCCTTTAAACATTTTTCTAATGCAGTGATCTCCAAACTGAAGCCCAGGGGACCAGACACAGACCTTTGCTTGCTTTTATCTGGCCCTTGGAGCACTACTGTAGGTCATCCACCGATACCAAAAATGGAGCACAACTCTCCCCCCCACTGACACTAATGAAGGGGCACAATTCCTCTCAATGACACCCAACGATAGGGCACAATTCCACCCAACAGGGCACACTTCCTGCCAATGACGCCCAACGATGGGGCACAATTTCTCCCAATGACACGATGGGGCCCCAATTTCTCCCAATGACACGAGGGGGCCCCAATGACAATGATGGAGCATAATTCTTTCCACTGACCCCAATGATGGGGCACAATTGCTACCACTGAAACAAATGATGGGGCTCCTACAGAAACAAATGATGGGGCATTGTTTTTTACCACAGATATTGGGACCTTTGACTCCTACTGCCCACAGTCCAGCCCCCATGAAGGACCGTGAATTGGCCCTTTGTTTAGAAAGTTTGGAGACCCCAAGTCTAATGGTTTACTGTACCAACAGAGATAGCTACGGTCCCATTTATTAAGTGTTCTCAAAGTTTTCAGATGTTTTCAATGGGTGTTCACTGTTTTTTTTAGGCCATTCACACTGGCATTAGAAACAGGAATTTGGTGGTGCATTTTTGCCACTCCCCAAACTCCTAACACAGCATCCTGCAATGGATAATACGAACAGCAGGCAGAGCTTTCAGATTTGAAAAAGCAGATAGCGTTTGCGTCACTTCACGCCGCTGTGCGACAAAAATGAAGCTACATGTCAAGTGTGGGAGTTGAAGCTTGTCAGCTACTTTCATTCAAATCTATGGTAATGCGCGGTAAAGGCGCCATCGTTTACAACACATTTGCGAAGCATTTGAGAGGGATTTGTCAATTATCAGTGAGCTGGAAAAAAAAGCTCCCATCAAAAATCATTTGAAGGGCACCTGGTTCTTTTTTTCTGTGAAAAACATGTGTTGACGCTATAGGCACATTGATTCACATGAATGACAATGTTAGAATTTTTTGTTGTGTGAACTTATCCTTTCAGTTCACATAAACTGGACTTGAGTTACACAGCAAAAATTTATCAGCACGTTAACATAAGCCAAGACAAAATTTTGACATTCTAATGGAAACTACTTCATCCGACCACATACCACACAAGATTATAGTTCATCTCTGTTCCCATAAAATTAAATGATAGCTCTGATGTGTAAAACCCTTTCTCCTATTACATCTTTGCTGGTTTGTTTGAATTTCGTTGTAACTATACAAATTAATATGCATAACATACATTTTGTCCCTGAAACATTGCCTTAGCCACAAAAAAAAGAAAGAAAAAAAGCCAACAAAATTATTAAGGACTAATAAAATTGGCAGACAGCGAGAATCTAATGGAACAAACTTCAATAAAATGGTTTAAAATGAAAAGCAAGATTTGATTTTGTGCTTTATCCCATCTTCATAGATTTTGAGAATTACATTTTAGGGAGAATAAGAATGTGTACATAAAAAGAACTGGGAAAAGTTACAAGAATATTACTTCCTAATTATTCCAAATAAAACGAATAATTTTGGTTATCAAAATCGGCTTGTAAATTAACCAATTCAGACCCTGGCCAATTCTGATGAGGGCACTTTAAACGTTTAGTTTTTTTTTTTTTTTTACACAATCTTAAAAAAAAAAAAGTATATATATATATATATATATATACACACACACACATACACACACACACATACATACATACATATATATATTATTATTATTATTCAGGATTCATATAGCGCCAACAGTTTACGCAGCACTTTACAATATAAAAGGGAGACTAAACAGTTATAATACAATACAATAGGATTAAGAGGGCCCTGCTCAGAAGAGCTTACAATCTAATAGAGAGAATATATATATATATATATATATATATATATATATATATACACATATATATATATATACACACATATATACACACACATATATATCAACTTTATTGCTTTGACAAAAGGATGAACAACAGCTACTCTTTACTGAGAGATGTGGGGTCTATCGGACCTCAGATCTCTCCTCTGTTCTTAAAAGCATCAGATCAAACCAAGATCGGTTTGATCAGATGTATTCACAGACTAATGGCTTGTTTACATTAGCCAAAACCGGAAGCAAATACTTGTCGCTTCCAGTTTATTAGACCACAGAGATGATCTGGGGTGTTTGGGTCATCTATGGTCAGCCAGTGGAAACACCAGCTTCAGTCCTGGGCTCCCTGGTGGGACAAAAAAAGCCCAGGAAGGCAGTGGGAGCCCCCCCCCCCCCTTTTCCATTGCCTGTAAAAGCAATCCAGTGATTAGCCACTAGAATAGCTTTTACATTAAAAGCGCATTACCACCTGATTCTGATTCTCTGAAAATAAATAAATACATTTATTTAAAAAAAAAAAAAAAAAAAAAAAAAAAAAAGAAAACAAGAAGGATGCTGGGATGATGCCTGTAGCTGCGATGGGATGATGCATGTAGCTGCAGGCATCATCCCGGTATAACTTCTTTGATGCAACAATGTACTGGTATGTCATTGAGGCTGAAGTGGTTAAAGCCATATCTGTTCAAAACATTATACCAAGATGATGTAGGACTACTAAAGCAAAAAAAACAACAAAAAAAAAAAAACAAAAAAACACACACACACACACACACACACACACACAGTCCTACAGAGGGGCGCAGGCTGTGGTCTTGAAATGCTGAAAGACACGTTTGCAACACTTTCCAAATGAAGCTGCAGGATGGAGTTTACCTTGTGAACATAACATTGTCCATACTATTGTTTCCAAGCTAAAAACCAGGTTAAAGCTGGCCATAGATGGTTCAGATGTTGGATGATTCAGCAGGAACGGGATGTGATTCGAACCATGTATGGGCAAGCTAAATGTACCCCAGTTAATTGATCGGGTACAACCAGCATGCTGGGCTTTACTTGCCATTATTGCTAGCAGCTGTAATAATAATCACTGTGTTTTCCCGGCGGGGATGGTTTCCCGCTCCCTGAGTACACAATGGCTTGGTGGGAGAGATTCCCTTGTCAACACTGTCTGTACTGATGGGGGGGAAATGAACAAATTTCTTTCCTGCAACCCATGCTTGCAGGAAAAAAATTTGCTCCGTCTACGACCGGCCTTAGTATCACCTGAACTGCAGATCAACCTCCAATTGGTGCATCGAATAGAAAAACACAAAAGGCAATTAAAAGTGCAGTACCATGGAGCAACCAACCATTTGGTAAATTTAATAAAAATAAAGATAATAGAAAATGGACTTCTATAGTTCCGACCTTATTATTGCTCTTTGTGCGCTTTAACAAAATATTTCCAGCCTCTAGAATCCTAGTTTGAGGTTACAATTACAAACACCTTAGATTTTCATGACCTTTCTTTCCAAGGTATTTTTTTTTTTTTCCATTGCTTTAAAGTTCCCTTGTTATAAAAAAATAAATAAATCTCAAGATATCTCAATTCTGTGACCACCATGAGCCGCTTTGTAATATCTCCAGGAATTTATACTTCATAAGAGTTATGAAATGAAGATCTGATTTATGGAGTGTTGCAGCGGTTATTGTGGTTTGGAAGCTCTTACTATAAAAGGTATTTTCACACTTTCTTGCTTGACACTTGAATAGGAGTTCTTCCCTGGGAAACCCGGGTGGCATGGGAATCTATACAGTCATTTCAGGCCAAGCATCTGAATACATTACCATGTGTAGACTTTTCGAACAATAACATATGCAACACTAATGGTAACTGTAATGATTTACGATACAACGTAAAAGTATACAATGAAAATTCAGCCATTCTATTGGCTGTTCTGGCATCAATTCATTAAGTATTAACAATATTACTCTATCGTGTATGGGCACAATTGCATAATGCATCCATTATGCATATACTGCCAGCAATATATTAGTTAAAAATAGGCACTTTTCTCCTGCCAGAGACAGGAAAAGGTCGCCAGTAAACAATATGGTATTGATGCTCCAAGTGCCTGTGTTCTGTCAAAATCGGCGACCCGTCAGAATAGGCAACGGAAGTGATGTTCTGTCACAACACCGTGACGGCGATCCTGCTACACTCAGCACTCGGGGACCATAAGCCTGCAGTAAGAAGGCGGCAGTAGACACCTTTTTACACCCAGCCAAGTCTTGCATTTCACACTTATTTTTACCAGTGAACTGAGCTTATATAGTGAAATACAGTATTTTGAAAACTGTGACACTGTTGTGATGTTGAATTTTAAAAGCAGCGGCAAGCCTGCTGATCTCACAGGTTGGCCAATCTGACAGAACACCGCTGCTTTTAAAATTCAACATCAAAACAGTCTGACGGATTTCAAAATACCGTATTTCGTTATAGGACTATTTTGATGTTGAATTTTAAAAGCAGCGGTGTTCTGTCAGATTAGCAAACATGTGAGATCAGCAAGCTTTTAAAATTCAACATCACAACAGTGTCACGGATTTCAAGATACTGTATTTCACTATATAAGCTCAGTTTACTGGCAAAAATAAGTGTGAAATGCAAGAATTGGCTGGGTGTAAAAAGAGGTCTACTGCCACCTTCTTACTGCAGCGAGTGCTGGGTGTAGCAAGATGGCGGTCACGGTGTTGTGACAGAACATCACTTCCCTTACCTAATCTGATGGGTCGCCGATTCTGACAGAACACCTGCTACAGTGTGTTCGGGCAGCGCCGGCGGGTCTGGTGGAGGCGGTGCCCGAGCGTGTTGTGTGATGTCATGGTACAAGGGAGCCGACCGGAGCAGCTGGAGCCTTGTGTGCAGGTCTGCAGCAGGGCACAAGGCAAGCTGGGAGCGGGACTGTCAGTGCTGCTTGGACTGAAGGGACCACCTAGCGTAGAGAGAGAGCCTGTCACCATGACTAAGGAGCGGGCATGTCAGGGATCTGTGCTGCTTTCACACTGCGAAAAGTCCGAAAGCAGCATCTTTGGGGCAGTGCTGCCGAAGCGCCGCAACACGGGCGCCATTAACCCTTTCTTCAGCCGCTAGTGGGGGTTAAAAGCACCCCGCTATCGGCCGAAAAGCGCCGCTATAACAACGGTAAAGCCCCGCTAAAACTAGCGGCGCTTTACCGCTAACACCCGCCCCAGTGTGAAAGGGGTCTTACTATATCCAAAATAAAATAAGATATGTTTTTTGCCTTAATATCTACATTAAATCACATTGCCAATTGCATATTTTAACTTGTTTGTGGCCTAAATACTGAAATTTGCACTTAACACTGTAATTTTGTAACTTTTGGAAATGCCAGTAAAATTTGGGTGTTGTTTCAGTAAATTTCAATCTGGTAGGTTGGCAACACTGATTGCTGGTTATTTTCCAAGGGGGTCAACCAATATGTTGGAGGAAGCCATCTTTAATGAGAAATCCCATACCTCACAGAACAGGGAAACAAAAAATGTTTCCCTACCCCATTTTGCCCCCTCCTTACCCCACTGAGCTCACCAAACAATGAGCTCCTTTGCTGTATTCTTACCAAATTCTGGTACAGAGCCCAGCTATGTTCCGCCATGATATTTACCTTCAGACAGCCCTCTTCGTCTCATTGTCTATGTATGCCCAGAAGAACCCAATAGACTTTTACGGGGCCAGGTGATCTTTTGCTACAATCAGGTAATTTCACAATACAAAAGCACCTTTAGTGGCCAGAGTACTTACTAATGGATACAGAGGTTTTCCAATTAGTTGGATAGAGGGAAGCATGAAAAGGGAATGTTGCACATTTCACTAGCTAATTGGGCAGCACAGTGACTAAGTGGTTAGCACGTCCGCTTGGCAGCACTAGGGTTGTCAGTTTGAATCTCAACCACAGCACTGCCTGCCTGGAGTTTGCATGTTCTCCCTGTGCCTGCGTGGGTTTCCTCCGGGTACTCTAGTTATTACTATTATACAGAATTTATATAGCCCCAACAGTTTGTGCAGTGATTTACAATATAAAAAGGGAGACAATACAATTCAATACAAGAGGTTTAGGGGGAGCCCTGCTCCTGGGAGTTTACAATCTGATTTACAATCTGGCAAGTGGGAGCAAAGGACAATAACTATGGGAGAAATAAAAGATTCAGTTGTTAGCTTAAGGCAGGATAGGCTTCCCTGAGATTCGTTTTCAGGTGTCGCCTAAAAGGTGACAGAGTAGGAGATAGCCAGACAGATTGGGGAAGGGAGTACCAGATGGCGGGAGAGGCTCTGAAGAAGTCCTGGGGATGAGCATGGGAGGAGAAGACAAGGGAGCTATAGAGAGCAGGAGGTCTTGGGGGGGGGGGGGGGATAGTTTGGGTGATATTTGATGAAGCTTGGGGCAGAGTTGTAAATGGCTTTGTATGTTGTTAATATTTTGAATTTTATTTGTTGGGCAAAGGGAAGCCAGTGAAGGAATTGGCGGAGAGGCGTAACTCACACTAGAGCTGCACGATTCTGTGAAAAATGAGCATCGCGATTCTTTTGCTTAGAATACAGATCACGATTCTCTCACGATTCTTTAAAATGGTTAAATTTAAAAGAGAAAAATCAGCTGTAGATGGCGCATGCACAATCAACACGCCGCTCGCTACCGATGCTCGGGGCTGGTTATTCATTTAATACAGCAAGGGGCGGATGCTTTTCTCAAACCATACACCCACCCCTTTGAGAAAAGCATCCGCCCCTTGCTGTCTTTATAACCATATATACATCTGCCCCTTTGAGAAAAGTATCCGCCCCTTGCTGTATTAAATAACCAGCCCCGAGCATTGGGAGTGAGCGGCGTGTTGATTGTCCAGGCTGGCACTATGCTCTATGCTGACGTCAGTTATGATATCGGCGCCATTTGCGTTCCATGCTGGTTCCGTGCTTCCGACTGGGAGATCCGGAAAATCGAGCTAATCCAGCTTGCAGATCGCGCGGGGGGGGGTGAATCGAAATCGCGATCTTATATACGATTAATCGTGCAGCTCTAACTCACACTGAGCAGTTGGGAAGGTGGAGGAGTCAGGCAGCAGCATTCAAGATAGACTTAAGAAGGGATAGCCTGCAAAGAGGTAGGCCTATAAGGAGGGCGTTACAATTGTCAAGGCGAAGGATAACAAAGGAGTAAAAGTTGCTTAATGGTTTCAACGGTTAAAAGGGGGCATATTTTGGAGATGTTACAGAGGTGAAGTCTATAAGATTTAGACAATGATTGGATTTGGGGCTGAAAGGACAGATCAGAGTCCAGGATTACACCAATCACCCTGGCATGAGAGGAGAGACGGATGATGGCATTATTGATCTTGATAGAGATGTCCGGGGAGGAATTATTATGAGCTTAGTTTTAGAAAGATTGAGTTTGAAGAAGTGCTGTGCATCCATGTCAGTTAATATGTTAGTAATGCGAGAGGAGACTGAAGGGGTGAGATGGGGAGTAGAGCGATAGATTTGGGGGGTCATCAGCATAGAGATGGTACTGGAAGCTGTGGGAGTTTATCAAGTGATCAAGGGAGGAGGTGTAGATGGAGAAGAGGAGAAGTCCAAGGACAGAACTTTTGGGGACCCCAACAGAAAGAGGAAGTGAAAAAGGAGACAGTTATAGGTAACACTGAAGGAGCGCGAAGATAGATAGATTAGATAAAGATGATAGATAGATAGAACCAGGAAAGAGTCTATGAAGGCCAAGAGCGTGGATTACTTTGAAAGGAAGGGGATGGTCAACAGTATCAAAGGCAGCAGAAAGGTTTAGTAGCATGAGTATGGAGTAGTGGCCATTGGTTTTAGCAGTTAGTAAATCATTAGTGAGTTTTCGTAGGACCATTTTATAGTGGAGTACTGCGAGCAAAGGGCAGACTAAGGGGTCAAGAAGGTTATGGTCAGTGAGGTAGGAGCTCAGACAGTTGTAGACTAAGCATTCTAAAAGTTTACAGGTAAATGGGAGTAAGGAGAGTTTAAATTGTTGAGATGGGTGTGGTCCAGTGACTGCTTCTTAAATATGGGAGTGATCAGTGGATGTTTTTAGGAGGAAGTGGAAGGTGCCAGTAGAGAGATTGAAGATGTGAGGAAGCATAGGATAGAAGAGGGTGACCAGTTTCCTCCCACATTCAAAGACATGCTGGTAGGTTAAATGGCTCCTGTTAAAATTAGCCATAGTATGTGGATGTATGAATGTGAGTTAGGGGCCTTAGATTGTAAGCTCCCTGAGGGCGGGACAGACCTGAATGTACTACATATACACACACATTTTATATATATATATATATATATATATATATATATATATATATATATATATATATATATATATATATATATATATATATATACACACACACACACACACACACACATACACACACGTATATGTAAAGTGCTGCGTAAAATTGTCAGCACTATATAAAAAACCCGTAATACTTAAAGTGAGTATCTCTTAATCACCAGTGAAGTGGGGACTGATCGAAAACAATGCTGCTAATTAAAAAATCCAAGTGCCATCTAATCCAGCGAGAAGGGCTGCAATGTTACATACATAGGTGTGCCCAAAGAGTGTGCCAGATATGCCTGGGCATGCCCTAATCACCCTATGTAGCACAGATTCCCCCTGTTTAAACCCCTGATATTTCACCAAAGCCCTCTAATGGAAATCCTAAAAAAAAAAAAAAAAAAAAAAAAAAAAAAAAAAAATAATATAGCAAAAAATAAAATCCACTGCCCTACTGACACCGTCAGTATATATATATATATATATATATATATATATATATATATACACACACACACACACACACACACACACACACACAAATATGCATGCTACTAATGCAATAGGCTGTGCACTCCTTTGGTTACATACCATCTAAGAGTTAAATAAGAGATATCTCTATATATTGACATGACATCATCTAATGTGGTTTCTCTGGGAATTATTATCTAAACCAGCATGAGACTTTCATTACCACAATAGTATTTGTTTAGTGAGATCATCGCATATAGATATAATTTAAAGGAGAACACTTAGAAATTGTGCTTACTCTGTGTAAAAGACAATGGAGTGAGTCACTGCAATTCATGGATAGATCAATGCGGTACCGTACCCTCAATCTAATGATATGTGCCTAAATGACATGACCAATTCAAAGCGCTCAAGACGGACACATGCTCAATCTCCTGCAATTAAGTTATCAAGCTCCAACTTGAAAATAATATCCATTGCTGGTTCTCTGGGTTGCATGTGAATAGCACAAAGTTGCCCTAATAAATTACAAAATTAAATATGTTCAGTCAATGATGGATAAAACACACACGACTATGAAACCGCTAATGGAAATTTATCGTTATAGTATACAAAAGGACAGAATTGTCCATTTTTATTACATTTTGTCCCAGAATCAAAGATGAACTTTAGAAAACTGCTACTTGAATTCTTCAATACATAATCTATTCAAGTGACACAATGGGAAAAAAAAAAAAAGGAGAAGGAGATTTGCCTATATGCCAAATGCCAGTGAAGGGGTACTTCTGCTGGCCAAAATAAAAACTTTTGCAACCGGATATTAAAAAAAAAAAAAAAAAAAAAAAAAAAAATGTTAAATGGGGCTTCCAGATTCCGATAAGCCCCCCCCCCACCTGCTGACCCCCACAACCACTGGCCAGGGTTGTGGGGAAGAGGTCCTTCCCCTCCCCCTCACCCCAAAGCACCCTCCCATCTCCCATGTTCAAAGCATGTGGCCTGATATGGTTCGGGGGGGGCACTCGCTCCCTTTCCTGGCCTGCTAGGCTGCATGCTGTTGTCCTGGATTCTGTGTGTGGTTCGTGCTGGGGTTTGGGATATTTCTGAGCAATATCCCTCCAGAAATATATCAAGATAAATAATGTCACCTTTCCAACTGTTAATGTATTTTAGGAGCTTGGTCTTATGGACTGTTGTGTACTTTTCCCTAGATCGTTTGAGGTGTGGTTGTATCCCATTGTTCTATTGTTTGTCTGCCTTGGGAGCAATCTATTATGGGATGTTATGTGTTTCTAGCATGCAAGACCGGGGGCAGGGTGGAGGGGGGGGGGGGGGGGGGGGGAGTCCTCCAAAAGCCTCTGCTGATAGGACAGTCTACTGATGAGAAATTCAATGTACCTGTGTCTCTTGTTACGAGATGCAAAGTTTACCCCCACCCTGTGTCATTATGAAAATAAGGGGGATTGTCCTCTGAGTGTATATCACTCTGTACACGTGTTTTAAGTCTTGCTTCCCTACACTGCTGTCTTGACAAGTGAATGGGAGAGCTAAGGGGTCTTGGATCGTGCTGGTTCCGGGCAAGGAAGCTTGTATACGGTGGACATAATCCTGTTGAAGACGGGGCTCCATGGTAAGCCGCACATATGCTCATGCCTCTTTGTGCAGGGAACATGACGCACAGCACAGAGACCGGGGTCTCAGTGGGAGCCCCGGGTCCTGTAGCAAGCATTGGTACCTGGAACTCCCAGCTCCGGATCAGTCACTGTGAAGCCTGCCCCTGTGCTTCTCCATCTGTGAATGGAGAGGAAAGACATTGCATCTCTTGCAGCGAGAGGAAAAAAAAAAAAAAACAAACCTGTAAAATAATGAAAAAAATAATAAATAAATAATAATTATCTAGATCAAGGTTTGATCTAGGTCAGTGCCTGTTTGGGTCAGGTAAGGGTGAAAGATCAGGGTGAGTATATTTTGAGCAGGACATTTAAAAAGAATCAAAAAACTTTTTTTTTTAATTTGTATCAGTGTATTTTTAGGTAGGGTGAATAAAAAAAAAATGTGCACATTGTTTTTGGGACATACGGGAACAAACCACAAATAACACATGTGGTATCACTGTGATTATCGGGAGCAGTAGAAATTTATTTTGGGTTGCCCTTTAGTGGTAGGTTGTGGTAGTAACAAGGAATTTTTTTTTACTATTTTGAGCCAGTTTTCCTAATAATTCCTGATGTAAAAAAATAAAATTAAATAAATCAGGAGATATCCATTACCATATACCACCAAATCAAAGCCTGATTAGTGCTAAAAAAAATAATGTGGTGTAATCCACCTGGATGCACAAAGTAGTTGTGATGATATGTACAGTTTTACGAACATTCTCCAAAATTGCTTCGGCATCAACATTTGTTTTACCCTATGGCCCCCTTCACCTGGGCGCCTTCTTGAAGCGAGATCCATTTGCTCAGCGGGGGATCTGTCCGCTGATCCCCCGCTGAGCAGGCGGATGACAGGTCCATGTCCGGTCTGCTTTGCAGAGTAGACACAGCCCGCTCTCGGCTATGGGTGTCCATTTCCACCTGATGCCATCCGATCTATTCTTGGCAGACAGGGTCGGATTGAATGGTGGTGGATGTCAGCAGACATGTCCGCTGACATCGCCCCCCTTTTTTATAAAAGAATGGAGGGTCCGATCAGGTTTCGGCTGAAAAACCTGACAGGCAGTACTGATCGGATCGCCCGTGTGAAAGGGGCCTTAGGAATGAAGGGATTAAAAGGAGGCGTGGGAAGATATCTACCAACGATGCAAAAACTCAAAAGGACGGATGCAAATGTGTACAGAGTGTGAATCCTCGTACACTCAGATCAAAGACCGAGTGTGCAAATGATGGCAGAAGAATCGAACACAAACAGGGAATCAGTGCGGCAGATTTGAGAATTTTGGGATGAGAAAGATTTCTGCAAAGATGATGCCTCAAATCTTGACAGAAGATCAGCAAGAACGTCGTCTTCAACTTTCATCCAATCTTTTGAAGCATGCAGGAGGTATTTGATATTCTATTCCGGGAAATAAATCGTCACACCTTGTATTTTTCTTGCTTAAGCAATCAAGATAATTGATGGAAAAAAAGTGTTAGCCCACATACACAGACTTGTGGAACCTTCTTTACTGCCAATAACCTTAACCAAATGTCTTTGGTATCTGTTGATCAGACCTGTGCAGCTATTTGGTGGTATTTAAAACTGTATATATTTCAGATGCCTGGTCTGAATGACCCGCTATAGGATCATGGCAGTTATTTCAGTGGGACTGAGGCTTGAAATAGACTATCCTAAATAAGGAATTCCTTCATCTTATGCCACCCCGCTCTTAATTTACTTACTATGTAGATCATTCTCAAGTAATTTTCACTAGATACACTTAGCCAGACTTTTAGGCAATCCTACCAAAGAAACTTACGGAGAACTCCTGAGCAATACCATGTTTTGGGGAAGAATCACCCTCTTACATTTTGCTACAAGATTTCTTGATACGGTGTGGAATTTGTTGGTCTCCGAATAACTGCAAACTATCTAAGCCAGGGGTAGGTAACCTCTACACTCCAGCTGTGATCAACCTACCAATTTTAAGAGACATTGCAAGACTCTGACAGCCACAGGCTTGACTCCTAGAGGGAATGATGGGACTCGTAGTTTCAGCACAGCTAGAATGTGAAGGTTGCCTGCCCTTGGTCTAGGTCTTCAGGCTTCAGTCCAACACCATAATCACCCCCCACCCCCTCTGCTGATGAAGAATCTATTGTTATTTTTTCTAGAGTGTGGGCTAGAACACCGTAATAACTTGCCCTACTCCACGGTCCGGTGATCTTCCTTTCTGCTATTTCTGGTTGTGACAACTGAAACCCAATGTTCAAGTTGACCTCCGACCAGTCTTGTTGCTGCCCTTCTTACCAATGTCATCATTGTAAAAGGACCAATGGCTGAGTCTTTAGTATTGGACATTAGTAGTAATGCCCATCCACAGTCCAGTGTGGAAGAGCAGAAAACTGGACTTCCCAACCGAAACCACTGGAATGAAGATAGTATTACTGTGGAGTAAGGTTAACATTACCGTGGGCTAGCCCAGTGGTTCTCAACCTCAGTCCTCAAGTACCCCCAACAGGCCATGTTTTGGGACTCTCTCATTTATTTCAGGTACTTATATATCGCCGTCAATTTACGCAGCTCTTTACATATACATTGAACATTCACATCAGTCCGTGCCCTCAAGGAGCTTACAACCTAAAAGGATCTCTTAGATAAAATAACTGCCCAAAATACAAAGCCATTGATTTAAACGCACCTGTGCAAGATAAAAGGAAAACCTGCAGATGTGGCCTGTTGTGGGTACTTGAGGACTGAGGTTGAGAACCCCTACATATGCACAGTGAAGTCACAAGGTGATACACAGAGATTGTATAAATGTTGTACTGATTTATCTACAGGTCTCTGTCCTGTGCAGCAATTCATAGTGCAGAATTTATACAGCTTATCTGAGCTTTAGAAATCATGGGGTGGGGAGACAACTCCCCCCCTCCCCACAGCACAGAGGAACTGAGCTGAGGCAATCACAAGCTATGTGCTGGAGATCCCTTCCCTTGTCACCTTTTTACCTCTTGGTGTCAGGAAAACTTGTCAGAAGTGACTCATGCTAAATGCAGAGGAACAAGGTAGCAAACAGAAATGGCACTTGGTGCTCTAGATTGAGACAAGCACACACTATAGAAGAATATGCTTTGTTCAAATTTCATATCTGAGGTTTACAAATCACTTTAAAGGGGGATAACACATTTTGCCACATGCATAAACCTAGTGTTAGATATGAGACTACGTCTTACGATTTAGATAAGAATCACAACACATTTTAGGAACCATTTAAGCAGAAAACTGCTAAAGGTTTTCAAACATTTACTGTAGACGGACTCAAAGACAGCAGCTGAGAAGCACTGTGGTAGACTAATAATATGACTAAACCTGATTTGCAACGCTCCATCAGACCTGCTGGAGGAAATTGAATTTGCTAAGTAAATGAAAAAGGGTCAAAACTCTCTCACACATCATGCTCAACAGTCTTCTGAAATTAACCATTTATTCTCCAGTACACAATCTGGCTGACGGACCTTAGGAAGATGTCATTTCATTTAATAGTGGTCCCCCTTTTTCTTCCTATTACACCAACACACATGGGTAATTTCAGAAATGTAAGGAAGTTTTTCACCCTAGGAAAAAAAATAAATAAATAAACTTTTAGTTTCCGTTATAAAAATGTTGTAAAGAAGTAATTTTTCTCCTTCACTGATGAGTGCTGATGAGGCTGCACTGATGGGTATGGATAGGCTGCACTGATGAGGCGGTGGCATTGATGACATGGCACTGATGAGGCAGCACTGATGACACGGCACTAACATGCAGCACTGAAATGCAGCACTGCTGGACACTGTTGATCAGTGCCCCAATGATCTGTACAGATCTCCCCTGTGAGGAAATGCTGCTGAGCGGCAGCTCTCTTCTCCCCATATACTGCGAGTCAGGGAAAAGGCATGCCAATAACTATAATTTCCTTGTTTACATGGAATCAGCTAGGGGTGCGCATCTTCACAGGCCTCACGATTCGATTACGATTATCCTGTCCGCGATTCGATTCCACGATGCATTACGATTACTGCGCAGGGTTTTCATCCAAAAAAATTCAAGCAGTCTGAAGAACTCCATTTTTTTTTTTTTAAATGTTCTTACAACACTACCTGCATGTAGCAAAGTGTAAACACAGCAGACAACTTAAAGAGGAGCTCCAGACTGACCCCAAAATACTACAAGAGAGGGCCAGAGACTGCAGACATGATACAAGAGAGGGCCAGAGACTGCAGACATGATACAAGAGAGGGCCAGAGACTGCAGACATGATACAAGAGAGGGCCAGAGACTGCAGACATGATACAAGAGAGGGTCAGAGACTGCAGACATGATACAAGAGAGGGTCAGAGACTGCAGACATGATACAAGAGAGGATCAGAGACTGCAGACATGATACAAGAGAGGATCAGAGACTGCAGACATGATACAAGAGAGGGTCAGAGACTGCAGCCTTTATACAAGAGATGATGTATGCCAATGTATTAAATTATGGTTTATGTATGTCGTATTGTCTTAGCGACTGATTCACATCACAGCTTCATTGATACAAAAAAAAAAAAAAAAAAAAAAAAAAAAGTGATTTATGGTTTTGCTCATTACTTCCCCACACATGCAATGCATGGCTGCATGTGTGGGGCAGTGATAAGCAAAACCATAAATCATACAAAAAAGGGTATCAATTTCAAATCAATGACGTTGTGATGTGAATCAATCAATAAGACAATAGACAAAAGGCATGCATAAACCATAATTGATGTTGCTATTGTATTGTTACATCGTTCAGTATTTCCATCAATAACACATCGCTTGTTTGTGATCACTAGGGAGATCAATCACAAATTGTTATGTGTATGATCACCAGATATGGGATGGGGGGGGGGGGGGGTGTACAGATCAGGAACATGGAGTGTAATCAGAGGGACTGAGTAATGGAAGTGTACAGTGTAGGGGTGACTGGAGCGGGGGAGAAGAGATCACAAAGTAAACAGAAGAGGCTCAGAACTTGTTTTGTGCCCCCCTTTGGGATAGAAAGTGGCACAGTCCTTCCCCCTCCTGTGTACACAGCGATCCTCACCCTCCGTTACACTCACCGGTATCATCCACGGTGGCCGCAGTAAGCAGACATAGCAAGACAAACACAGCAAACCCCGTCCATCTTCCTCCGCGATCTTCACCCTGACCAAGAGTGCACAGCACGTGACACCGCCTATCAGCCCCGCCTATCAGTGACAAGGCCATTTGCTCCTCCCATTGTAACTTTTATCACCACCCCCCATAATCAGAGCCCTATAAACAAAGCGAATGACTCGTCGGGAGTTGGGGGAACACTCGCTCCATGTGTCTCGCAGTACCAAGCTCAACGGGCAGCTGGGGGTGACGTTAGTGGGGGGTGTGAAAAAGGTACGGCCCACGGCTCCTTTCGGCTCAGTTCAGACTCGGAGGCAATGTATATAGCGGTGCGTGGGTGACGTTATCAGGAAATCGATTGTGCAAGGTCGTAGCATCGATGCCGCATCGTGGGTGGTCGAATCGCGATGCATCGATGCTACAATTAATTGAAACACCCCTAGAATCAGCTGTGATTGGACACAACTGATCACATGGGTAAAGAGCCTCATCAGCTCTTTACCGAGATCGGTGATGTGGTGTCCCAGGGAGAACGGTGCGGCAAGAGTGGAGCTACATCACATGACGTCCCAGAACGCGAGCTCTGCCCCCGTCCGCCACTTGACAATATGGCGGGCGGGAGGTGGTTAATAATAAGGACACTTACTCCTTGTGCCTTCACAGCCAGCCTCTTATTGCGCATGCATGGGCTGTGCGAATGGTTACCACAGCCTTCTGGGACCTGTGATGTGACCTAGATGGCTGTGGCGAAAAGGAGGGGGCTGGGGGCCACCTTCCACTCAGACTGCCTAGGACAGTGATGGCAAACCTTGGCACCCCAGATGTTTTGGAACTAAAATTTCCCATGATGCTCAACTACACTGCAGAGTGCATGAGCATCATGGGAAACGTATTTCCAAAACATCTGGGGTGCCAAGGTTTGCCACCACTGGCGTAGGAGGTATTGGGAGTGGGTACTTCTCTAAACCAAGTACCCTCTCCCCCCCAAAAAAATATTTTGTGCCAAAAGTGGAGCAGGAGGGAAGATTTTACAAAGCAGAATTTTCCCTTTAGGGTCAGGTTCTGCTTTAACACTAAGCAGTTAAGATGGCAATTAGATCCCCACAGGCAGATAAAAGTTTACCTTGAGAAGATGGACATTTTTGGATAATTCTTCATACTCTTCCTGAGCTCATTAAAGCACCAGACTGGGTAGGGGGGTGTCTACGACTGGCTCCAACTCTAAGCTGCCTTTTGAAAGGCAGAGCCAATGGTCAATCAATGGTCAATCAGGCAAATGGGTGGATCGCAACAATACTGTCAGGATCCTTATCAAGCCTGGCACTGCTTTGCCCTGTGATAGCTGTCAATAGACCACTATCTGTACTATCGGTAAATGTACTCCTGTGATCCTCAAGAGAAGTGCAGGCTATATTATCATACAAGTTTTATGTAACGCCAACAGTTTACGCAGTGCTTTACAATAAAAAAAGGGGACAGCACAATTTACAATACAGAAGGAATAGGAGGGTCCTGCTCATGAAGCTTACAATCTAAAGGAAGGGGGAGGTGGTACAAAAGGTAATGGCTGCAGGGAATGATCTGATGGAGGGGACTTAAAGAGGAGTTCCACCCAGGGGGGCTGTCAAAAAAATAATTAAAAGTCAGCAGCTACAAATACTGCAGCTGCTGACTTTTAATTGGACACTTACCTGTCCCTGGGTCCAGCGATGCGGGGGATCGAAGCCCCGCTCGCCACCCCCCCTCCGCTCGTCGACATTTCAACTGTGGGCGCCGGGCTGTGGCTTCACAGCCTGGCACCCACTGCGCATGCGCGAGCGGCGCCGCACGCTGTGATTGGCCGCTCAATCACCTGGGACCTGTAATGGGTCCCAGATGATTGACAGGAGGGAGGGAGCAGAGCGGAGCCCTTCCTGTGCCTGGGGGGGAAGTGATGTCACCAGCCCAGGCAAAGGAACAGGCAGACTACGAGGGACCACCTAGCAACAGGCATTTAGAAGTAAGTGAAAAAAAAAAAAAATATCCAAATGTTTTTTTGGTTTTTTTTTTTTTAGAATTTTTCCAGGTATTTTTGTTTTTTTGGGTGGAACCCCACTTTAAGTACAGTTCTTAGGTGGAGGCGGGGTAAGCTTCCCTGAATATGTGAGTTTAAGGATTGCCTAAAGGCAGACAGCATAGGAGCTGATCAGACATGCAGGGGCAGGGAGTTCCAGAGGATGGGAGAGGCTTTGGAGAAGTCCTGTAGGCAAGCATGGGAGCTAGAGAGCAGGAGATCCTGGGGGGACGATTTGAGCTATTTCTGCAGATGAGGTTGGTGATGTAGCTGGGGGCAATGTTGTGGATGGCCTCAGCGCACAGGCAACTTGATTATTAAAATGTTATTTTCAGCTGTTGTAAACCCTTACATATACCCACTGAAGTGACTGGCTTCAGGTGATACAGAGATGAAACAAATCCTTCTACAGAAGTTGTACCTGTTTATCAAAAGCCATCTTTCCCCTACAATAATTCAAAGTGCAGAATGCACTCTCCGTTGGTTTGAATCTTACCCATTAATCGCACCTTCAGTGTCACTTACAACTCCACTATCTCTTCTCCAACTCCTCCTACCGTTGGGGTCCCCCAAGGTTCTGTCCTTGGTCCCCTACTTTTCTCGATCTACACGTCCTCCCTGGGTCAGCCTCCCATGGGTTTCACTACCATTTATATGCTGATGACACCCAAATCTATCTCTCTGCCCCTCAGCTCACCCCATCAATCTCCTCACGCATCACTGATCTACTAACAGACATATCAGCCTGGATGTCAAACCAATTCCTCAAACTGAATCTAAAACTGAGCTCTTAATATTTCCTCCCCCACATGCCCCCTCCCCTGACTTCTCTGTCAAGATCAATGGCACATCCATCAGTCCGTCCCCACATGCTAGGGTGCTAGGGGTAACCTTAGACTCTGAGCTGACCTTTCAGGCCCACATCCAATCGCTGTCCAAATCATGCCGCCTTAGCCTCCGCAACATTTCCAGAATACGCCCCTTTTTAACTAATGACACCACCAATCTTCTAATTCACTCCCTGGTCATCTCTCGCCTTGACTACTGCAACTCCCTCCTCATTGGATTATCTTTACATACACTATCTCCCCTTCAGTCCATAATGAATGCCGCTGCAAGACTCATCCACCTTACCAACCATTCAGTGTCTTCCACCCCTCTCTGCCAATCCCTCCACTGGCTTCCACTCACTCAACGAATAAAATTCAAAGTACTAACAATAATTTACAAAGCCGTCCACAACTCTGCCCCCAGCTACATCACTAACCTAGTCCCAAAATACCAACCAAGCCTCTCTCTTCGGTCATCCCAAGACCTCCTACTCTCTAGCTCTTTTGTCCCCTCCTCCCATGCTCGCCTCCAGGAATTCTCCAGAGCTTCTCCCATCCTTTGGAACTCCCTACCCCAATCTGTCCGACTGTCCCCTAATCTATCCATCTTTAGGCGATCCCTGAAAACCCTTCTCTTCAAAGAAGCCTATCCTGCTTCTAACTAACACGGTTTTACTTCCTCCATCAGCTCATCCCCCCCACAGCGATTACCTTTTGTATCAATTGACTCTTCCTTTTTAGATTGTAAGCTCTTATGAGCAGAGCCCTCGGATTCCTCTTGTGCCAAATTGTAATGTAACTGTAATGTCTGCCCTCGTGTTGTAAAGCGCTGTGCAAACTGTTGGCGCTATATAAAAACTGTATAATATTATTATTAATAATTATAATAAATAATAATTTACATGGGCTCTCTATGCTCTGAAAATCAGGGGGCAGAGAGAACTGAAGTTACATCAGTGAGGAGAGCTCTGAGAGCTGATTGGAGGTAAGGGACACACCCCCTTTACAAAGCACACAGGAACAGAACTGAGGCTGTCTATCTGCTGGAGCTCCCTCCCGTCACCATTTTTCTCTTGGTGTCAGGAAAACGTGTCAGAAGTGACTCATGCAGATAGCAGAGGAACAAGCTGTTTCCCCTCATTGAAATGATAAAAAAATAAATTAATTAAAAAATAAATGAATTCTTTTAAGTCAAAGAAATGGCTCTTCATGTTCTATATTTATCACAATATGCAGTGTGCTTCTTGGAGTTTTCTTTATGTGTGGAGGCGTAATTAACAGCTATTCCACAAGGCACCCACAGGATACAGCCAAGCAGGATTAGGATTCTTTCAAACTCCCACCAACACCGAATAATTCCATTGAAGAAAATTAAAAAAAAAAAAAAAAAAAAAAGAAGGGGGGGGGAGGAGAAAACGTTAGGAATTTTCAGGAGCTACTGGAGTCATAAACACATACAGCAACATCTACTAAAAAAGAAATCCTTTATTCACTAATATGACCAGGCCATTTTTTGCTATACGGCACCGCGTTACTTTAACTGACAACTTTGGAGTTATGCAATGCTGTACATCAGGGATATGCAATTAGCGGACCTCCAGCTGTTGTAGAACTACAAGTCCCATGAGGCATAGCAAGATTCTGACAGCCACAAGCCTGACACCCAGCAGCAGAGGCATGATGGGACTTGTAGTTTTTCAACAGCTGGAGGTCCGCTAATTGCATATCCACAAATAGAGCTTCCTTTTGGCGGCATTTGATCACCGCTGCACGACTTTTTTTTTTTTTAATTGTCGGTGTTTTTTATAATTTTATAGCGCAAAAAAAAAAAAAAAAAAAAAAAAAGGGAAAGAAGAGAATTAAAGAAAACAAAAAAAAAAGGTATTCATAAAGTTTAGGCCAATATGTATTGCTATACATTTTCAGTAAAAATCAATAGAAAAATCCCAGTGAGAATATATATTACACATACAGTATACACACACACAGAGTTGTGCTCATATGTTTATATACACTGGCAGAACTTATGATTTCTTGGCCATTTTTCTGAGAATATAAATGATAACACAAACTTTTTTCACTCATGGTTAGCATTTGGCTGAAGCCATTTATCAACCGTGTTTACTCTTTTTAAATCATAATTGGCAACAGAAACTACCCAAAATGACCCCGATCAAAAGTTTACATACCCCAGTTCTTAATACCGTGTATTGTCCCCTTTAACATCAATGACAGCTTGAAGTTTTTTGCAGTATTTGTGGATGAGGCTCTTTATCTTCTCAGATGGTAAAGCTGCCCATTCCTCTTGGCAAAAAGCCTCCAGTTCCTGTAAATTCTTGGGCAATCTTGCATGAACTGCACGTTTGAGATCTCTCCAGAGTGGCTCAATGATATTGAGGTCAGGAGACTGAGATGCCCACTCCAGAACCTTCACTTTATTCTGCTGTACCCAACGACAGGTCGACTTGACCTTGTGTTTTGGATCATTGTCATGTTGGAATGTCCAAGTACATCCCATGCGCAGCTTCCTGGCTGATGAGTGCAAATGTTTCTCCAGTATGTTTGATAACATACTGAATTCATCCTACCAACAATTTTGACCAAATTTCCTGTGCCTTTGTAGCTCACACATCCCCAAAACATCAGCGATCCACCTCTGTGTTTCACAGTAGGAATGGTGTACCTTTCATCATAGGCCTTGTTGACTCCTCTCCAAATGTAGGGTTTATGGTTGTGGCCAAAAAGCTAAATTTTGGTCTCCTCACTCCAAATGACTGTGCCAGAAGGTTTGAGGCTTGTCTCTGTACTGTTTGGCATATTGTAAGTGGGATACTTTGTGGCACGTAGTAATGGCTTTCTTCTGGCGACTCGACCATGCAGCCCATATTTCTTCAAGTGCCTTCTTCTTGAGCATCTCGAGTCCTGTATTTCACCTGAAGTTATTTGTGGGTTTTTCTTTGCATCCCGAACAATTTCCCTGGCAGTTGTGGCTGAAATTTTAGTTGGTCTACCTGATCGTGGTTTGGTTTCAACAGAACACCTCATTTTTCACTTCTTGATTACAGTCTGAACACTGCTGATTGGCATTCTCAATTCCTTGGATATCTTTTTATTTCCCTTTCCTGTTTTATACAATTCAACTGTATGTAGCACCCTTTACCATAGGTAGGTGCTAGTATAGGATTTTTGCTAGGGAAACTGTCAATACAGTTTGTTTGATCTGGGGGCAGGGAGTGGTTAGTGTAGCAGTGGGTGTGACCACCTGTGCTTCAGTGCTGAGGCACCTTCCCTGCTTCCAGGGAGAATGTTCTGGAAGAGGGCCAGGGCCTAGAACTGGAGTGGCAGGCAGCTCATGTGAGGAGCCCTGACCAATCCACAAGGGCGGGCCTGCCATATAAGCTGAGGTAACAGGCCACGGGGGGGGTTGTCGGCCGGGAGAAGTGGAGAATGAGAATGGAGTACTAGACAGCAGCAGGAGGCCATCCCCATCTGGGGGGGGGGGCGCCGATCGCAGGAGGAGAACTGTGAGGGAACTTCACACGGTCATTGATGAGGAGTTCCTGGAGCAGAGGGACAGGAGAAGCTGTCGCAACGTACAGTCTGGTTAAGTTCTCCATCATGGACTCGGGGCAAAGAAAGGTCGGCGAGTGTACCACAGTGGAGGGCTGGATGTGGAGACATGCCAGGAACTTCATCCTTACACGGTCATGGATGAAGTCCTCATCTTTACATGGTCATTGATGAGGAGTCCTGGATCAGAGGAGAGACTGTGGTGAATAGTGTCAAATCGATGCGGCCCAAGGGAGCAGGATTTGCAAGCTGGGCACGGTAGTCCACTGTTCAACACCTATTAAACTACTAGGCCTCCGGGGAGAGGTACTGCAGGCCTCTGGCCTAGTAGCAGCAACCATAGTCAGCATTAGAGACTATTCAGAGTGGGTTCTTTTGCATACAGAAGAGGATGTGACAAGAAACACAATGTGCTGCAGTATACGTTTTATGCAGGAGGGAAGGATTCCTGGGAGTTACACAGAGGAGGAGCAATAATCTGCATGGTAATGCAGGGAAGACTGTCGATGTTATACATGTGCATCACTTCTTCAAGCTCAAACAAAGTTCTAATCTATAAATATGATAGCAAATTAATTTGATCTATGGACATCCCATATACCCCTTCCCCTCCAACCAAGTTATACACCCCAATAAACAAAATAGGCGATATTTGAAGGTCTGGCAGCAGGGCGATATGGTGGATGTTAGTTACTAGCGGCAACCACACTGCTACATGTATAAAATCTTTAGACAATTCTTTTGCTTTCACCATGACTCAGAATCCAGAAATGTTAGTGCAGCACTGGGTGAAAGATGCAAGGGTCTGTCAGGGGGTCCAGAAACTCACTGAATATTTTAAAATATATATATATATATATATATATATATATACATACATACACACACACACACACACACACACACACACACACACACACACATACACACACTAATTACAAGCAAACAGATCACAGGTGAGGAGTTACCTTCAATAGCCATTCAAACCCCTTTATGTCATCTTGTGTGCATGCTGTCAGGCCAAAATCCCCAGGGTATGTAAACTTTTGATCAGGGTCATTGGGGTAGTTTCTGTGGTCATTATGATTTAACCACTTGCCGACTGCCTCACGACGATGTATGTCCAAACTTTGAAGGGGTATATCGTAGCTGCCATAACCGCGGTATCCCCGTTTTCGTGCGGCGGACGGCTTTCAGATAAAAGTGGTCCATGCGGTGAATCACTCATCGGTGGCGGGAGAGGGCCCCCCCTCCCCGATCCGGTGCTCTCCGCCGCTTACCGGAGCCGTCGGTAGCGGCGGAGGCGATCGCATCCGTCTCTGTCCTGTGCCTGGGGATGAGTGAGGCTAAGATGGCGCCCACTCATCTCCATGACACTGCTGGGCGGAAGCGAGGTCAAAACGTTACTTCCGTCCACACCTCTTAAAAAGGCACAGTTTTTCAAATGTCTTTTTTTTTTCAATTGCATTTTAGTGTAAATATGAGATCTGAGGTCTTTTTGACCCCAGATCTCATATTTCAGAGGTCCTGTCATGCTTTTTTCTATTACAAGGGATGTTTACATTCCTTGTAATAGGAATAAAAGTGACACAATTTTTTTTTTTTTTTTTTTTTTTTAAACAGTGTAAAAATAAAATAATGTAAAATAAATAATAAAAAATTGTTTTTTTTTTTGTTTTTTTTTTGTTTTTTTTTTAAAAACCCGCCCGTCCCGACAAGCTTGCGCGCAGAAGCCAACGCATACGCGAGTAGCACCCGCATATGAAAACGGTGGTCAAACCACACATATGAGGTATCGCCGTGACCGGTAGAGCGAGAGCAATAATTCTAGCCCTAGACCTCCTCTGTACCGCAAAATATGCAACCTGCAGAATTTTTTAAACGTCGCCTATGGAGATTTTTGAGGGTAAAAGTTTGACGCCATTCCACGAGCGGGCGCAATTTTGAAGCGTGACATGTTGGGTATCAATTTACTTGGCGTAAAATTATCTTTCACAATATAAAAAAAAAAAAAATTGGGATAACTTTACTGTTGTCTTATTTTTTTTATTCAAAAAAGTGAATTTTTTCCCCCCAAAAAAGTGCGCTTTTAAGACCGCTGCGCAAATACGGTGTAAAAAAAAGCAACGACCGCCATTTTATTCTCTAGGGTGTTAGAAGAAAAACCATATATAATGTTTGGGGGTTCCAAGTAATTTTCTAGCAAAAAAACTGTTTTTAACTTGTAAACACCTAAAATCCAAAACAAGGCTGGTCCTTAAGTGGTTAAAAATAGTAAAAACACAGTTGATTGATAATAAATGGCTTCAGCCAAACACTAACCATGAGTGAAAGAAAAGTTTTTGTGTTATCATTCATATTCTATGAAAAATGGCCAAGGAATCAAATTCTGCCAGGATATGTAAATTTATGAGCACAACTGTAATATATCACACACACACACAATTTTTTTATGGCGGCGATCAGCAACTTATAGCAGGATTGCTCTAGTGTCAGATTGCCCTTCATTCTATTTGACACTTTTTGGGAACCAGTGACACTAATACAGTGATCAGTGCTAAAAATATGCACTATCACTGTACTAAGAACACTGTCTGGAAAGGGGTAAACAGGCAAAGGGTTAATTGTGTGCTTAACCAGTGTTTATCTGTGTATTAAGTGGTGCTTTTACTAAGGAATGTGCTTTGTAGAGAAACAAAACTGGCACATCCCCGCTGACAGGAGAGACCTCTGCCTTGTTTACATACACAGAGCTCTGTCCTGTCTCCTTTCTCGTCGATCGGCAGTCATCCATTGGCTGCCACCAGCTTGTGCTGTGACCTATTACAGCACAGCTGGGGCACCGGCAGCACGTGCGCCCCCTACATGGAGAAGCATAATCACACACAATTAATATATATATATATATATATATATATATATATATATATATATATATATATATATATATATATATATATATATATATATATATATATATATATATATATATATATATATATATATATATATATATACACACACACATACATACATATACATACATACATACACACACACACACACACACACACACACACACACGTGATCCTGCGCAGCCAGCCCGCACTGTGGCAGTAAAGCTACATTGTGCAGTTGGCAAGCTTTGACAATAAAACCTGGAAGCCGATTGGTTTCTATGCACAGCTGCACCAGTATATATATTTTTGTTTTTATTATTATTAATTTAATATATGGTTATCTTGCATGGGAAACGGTGTACTACTTACCATTGTTTTCTGCTGATGGTACGTATAAGCCGCCTATGGGAATAGCACTTGATATGCACTTAGAGAAAGGTTTATAAAAAGAGATCCGGACTCTGATCTTCCCTACAGCAGAAATAATCTTGTACCGATTGCTTCACAAGTCTAGGCTGCACAAACAATGAAACACATTGCACTATCTCTGCAAGCAGGCCTTCTCTTTCCTCTTCAGTCATACTACACATCTGCTACATATCTAATAGTAAAACTTACCCGCTACAACCTTGTACGGGGTATTTTAGAGGAGTTTTGGCTTAGGTTAGTTGGTTTAGGTTAGTTGTGCGATTTCGCTCAGCCCATTTCCCCCATGGCCGTTTACACTAGGTAGAATTTGTAGCAACAAGCAAATTCTGTTTAGTCCAGACCTCAGTGGAACGTCAGGAATGTGCTGCTCTTTGGGTCTAAGGGAAAGAATGTTCTGCATTTTCATAGCTTGTTTAACATGCTTTATATCCCGGCCTCCAGGGTGACGGCACGCTTCTCTTTGTGCATTGTGCTCTGACTTCCGTTTTCCTTCTTTATTTTTGCAGAAGCATCCTAGAACACTGCAAAGAAAAAAAGGATGTAAAATGATCATTTTGTATACTTTATGTATATAGGTATACATACTCACACACTAGGGTTGCACCGATACTAGTATCGGTGCCGATACCGAGCGTTTGCCTGAGTACTTCTACCCAGACAAATGATGCTTAATCCGATACCTGAACAGTCAGGGGTGATCAGTGCGACGCTGGGGAGGAGTTACAATCACCGATCTCTCCCTGAATATACATTTCAATAAAGCAGCTGACAGCCGCTTCTCTTCTCCCTCCCACGGCTTTCAGCTGCTTTATCGAAATCTATACGGGGAGGTCGGTGATTGTAACTCCTCCTCAGCACCGCACCGATCACCCCTCTCTGTCCCCCATATCCTCCTCCGGTCCCCCTCTGTGCTCGATCTGTCAGAATGGAGAGCGGAGGAAGGAGGTGGTAAATATGTCATTTACCAGCTCCTTCCTTTCCCAAATGCAGAGTCAGTGATCACCGACTCTGTTCATTCATAACTGTCATTGAGCATTGTAATCTGTGTTTACGATGCTTCAGTTTATGAATGGCGAGGAGCCGCTATCTCCTCTCAATTTACCTTCAGTGCAGCTGAGGCTGCAGAGAAAGGGACTGCGAACCTGTGTCCTCAGACCCTCTCTCTGTCTCAAAGGGGAGATGTTAAAAAAATGTAATAAATATTGCAAAGGTTAAAATTGTAAAAATAAGAGAAAAAAAAAAACACCACTCTACACACTGACACAGTCCACCCCCCCCCCCCAAAAAAAAAAATAAAGCATTGTAAGAAATAAATAAAAATAAATAAATACAAACACCACACAACCCACAAAATAAATTAAATTGTAAAAAATTAAATCGTAAAAAAAAAAAATGACTGAAAAAAGTATCGGTACTTGTATTCGGTTTTAAAAAAGTGGTATCGGGACAACCCTAATACGCACAGAGTAAAAGTTGCAATATACACTATTTTATCAAAAGTATTGGGACACCTGGCTTCATACACAAACGTAGTGACGTACTACGAGCCGATAAAGAGGAAGTTCAATTGTCAGGCGCCACCCTTTGGGCTCCTTCTGCTATTTTCGTGTTAGTAGAAGTTTGGCGAGTGTTGATTTGCGCTTTTAAGTTCATTTCTGAACGGCCGTTCGTCACCCAGCCATGTTGCGGAATCGGAGGAGATAACGTGTTATTTATTATTGGAATTGGAGTTATTGCTTTGACCCAAGTCCAGTCCAGGAGGAGGAGGATTTCTTGGACCAAAAATTGGTTGCTTTATTAAAATCGTTACCTATTATATCATACGCCTTTGCTGCGGGAGCTCCAGGAGAATAATCTGGATGATTTTTAGAATTATCTACAGATGACGGACCCCTGCTTTCAACAACTCTTGGCATTGTTGACCCCCTATATTAAGAAAGGCACATGCATGAGGCTTTTATTTTTTGGTTTATTAATAATGATTTGATATATTTTCTATATTTTTGGATGCATAGAATGCACTTTTTGGTTAAGTTCTATTGGCAGATCACATGTCCAGTTTTATTTGTTTTCTTTTTTTAATGCACAATAAAAAAAAAAAATAAATAAATAAAAAAAAAATTGTGGAGAATACTACTTGGCTATGTGTTTTACTTCAAATGAGTTTGGGAGTAGTTTTTTTTGATAAAATAAATAAAATTTAGCCATAAGATATTTTCCTGACGGTTGTACTCGGGAAAATACCACATTTTAGGCACTAGGTGAAGCCGATATAGCTATACTGAGAACTCCGTGCACTTTTCTCCAATGATCAGACTTGTCCTGACACACCCATTCATTGGGAATCTCTGTGTGCTGCTGCTTCTCCTCCCCCCAGCTCTTATGAAGCTGTGAACAGAGGAAATGTGATCACCAAAAAAAAATTGGATCCTGCTCCTTTAAAGCATGTTATATGAGACAGTACTTGACCTGAGTGATTTGGCCCCCTGTAACACCTGAAATACCTGGCTGATCCTGCCCTCCCCTATGTAAACTGACCACAGTGTATCATGGCTGCTGAGACCAGACACAGTGGTCAGTTCATGTGCCTCTGTCATCCGCGGCCCGCTAGCTACTCTTTTTTGTGCTCCTGTGTCGTCCCCCCCCCTCTTTGCTCATGACAGTGCTGCCCCGCCCCCCCCCCCTCCTGCTGCTTGCATAACACTAGCACTAGCTATTGCAGTGTCCCTCTCTGTGTATGATTTATAAATATAAATGCTGCGTATAGCGAATTTCACAGCTGAGATTGCGATCACATGACCAGCCAGCCCCCTCCTCCTCCTCCTGACTGACATCAGCAGAGGAATCTCAGCCCCGCCTGCTGCATCTCTCAGAGGAGGAAAGGAGAGAGCTGGCTGGTCATGTGATTGCAATCTCAGCAGTGAAATGAGGTATTTGCAGCATTTATATTTATAAATCACACACAGAGGGGGATACTATAATAGGAGGCAGCGCTGATGGTGTATACAGGTTAAAGTGGCTTAACAACTACATTAAAAGTTATAACAAATCCTCAGTTTTTAAAACACTTTCAGCAGCTGATTTAGGCTCAGCTCACACTAATGCGGTGTGGATTGATGCGATTTCAGTGCAATTTGTGTTTTGACAGGTGTGAATTTAACGCAATTTCTGAAGATTAAAACTCGCACAGGACCCTTTTTTTTAACCAGATCAAAATCCCACTGCATCAATGTGAACAGCCTTCATAGAAAACAATGAATTTTCAGATGACATGCGAATCTAATAATTTTGGATCGCATCAGATTTGCATCAGTGTGAACGGCCCTTAATCACTTACTGAGTATGCAGCTTCTTCATCTTCTAATCCTTGCCTATGTTCCAGGTTAAACTGGTGCCCTGACTGCTGCCCCGGGTTTCTTGTTTCAGTGTGGCTCCTTTCTCTTGCAGCTTCCTATGGAGCCACTCTTGCCTGCCAGGAGTGAAGCTGTGTCTCCCTACACTGTGTGTATCAATAGAATCACATCCCCATAGCCTAGAACAGCAAGGCACTACCCTGCACCTCCCTCCTTCCCTCCTCTCTCCAAGTGGACAGACTGGCTGGGGACTGCATTATCCACTGTTAGGCTGCATTCACACATGATCGTGGGAAAAAACTCCCGGATTCCACCCCGTGATTTCAAATGGCTGCAAAACGCGATTGCAATGCCATTACTTCTAATGGCACCGCAAACGTGCCGCAGTTGCCACACGGAAAATCGTGCTGCAATTGCGACGCTTGTCACTCAAAAAAGAACACAAGCTTCTTTTGGCCGAAAGCGTCGCAATTTGACGCAAATGCAGTGAGATTTACTGTGCGACAATTGCAGGAAAACTGCGGCGCGATTGGGGTGCCATTAGAAGTAATGGCATCGCAATTGTGCCCCGCGTTTTGCAGCCATTTGAAATCGTGGGCCGGAATCGTGATCATATGTGAATGCAGCCCCAAAGTGGTTGTAAACCCGAAAAAAAAAGAAAAAAAAAAAGGGCGCATACTAGCTCATTATGAAATACTTACCTTAGATTGAAGCTGTTGCAGCGGCCCCGCACACTGCTATGACCTGCGACATGTCGTCATTTTTGGGTTCGCTGGCTCAGACGATTGGCTGGAGCTCCGATGATGTCACTCCCGCGCATGCACGTGGGAGCCGCCGGTCACGGCACGCTGCTGAAGAAATGGCACAAGCGAGCCGTTTCTTTAGTGCGCATGTGCTGACGACGTTGGTGCATGCTTATATGGTAAATATCTCCTAAACCATGCAGGTTTAGGAGATATTTACAGTACCTACAGGTAAGCCCTATTATAGACTTACATGTAGGTACAAGTGGTGTGACAGGGTTTACAACCACTTTAACCATCTCAATATAGGGCATTTTCACCCCCTTCCTGCCCAAGCCATTTTTCAGCTTTCAGCGCTGTCACACTTTGAATGACAATTGCGCGGTCATGCAACACTGTACCCAAATGAAATTTTTATTATTTTTTCCCCACAAGTAGAGCATTATTTTGGTGGTATTTGATCACATCTGCAGTTTTTATTTTTTGCGCTATAAACAAAAGAAGAGGGACAAGTTTGAAAAAAAAAAAAAAAAACACAATATTTTTAACTTTGTTATAATAAATATTTTAGACCGATACCTATTCTTCTACTTTTTTTTTTTTTTTTTTTTTTTAACAAAAATAAGAAAATAAAAAAATTGCAATAAGCGTATATTGATTGGTTTGCGCAAAAGTTATAGCGTCTACAAAATAAGGGATAGATTTATAGCATTTTTATTATTATTTTCTTTTTTTTTTTTTACTAGTCATGGTGGCGATCTGCGATTTTTATTGCGACTGATATTGTGGCGGACATATTGGACACTTTTGACACATTTTTGGGACCATTCACATTTATACAGCGATTCGTGCTATAAAAATGCACCGATCCCTGTATAAATGTGACTTGCAGGGAAGGGGTTAACACTAGGGGGCGATCGAGGGGGTTAACGGTGTTCCTAGGGAATGTTTCTAACTGAAGGGGGAGGGGACTCACAAGGGGAGATGACCGATCGGTGTTGCTCTGTACTGAGAACACAGATCGGTCTCCTATCCTCTCTCACAGGACGTGGATCTGTGTGTTTACACACACAGATCCACATCCTGCCGTGTTACAGGGCAATCGCGTGTGCCAGGCGGACATCGCGCGCATCGGGTGCCCAGTGACACGGCGGGCGCGTGAGATTGCCGCAGTGGCACACACACCCTGGTGGGTAGGGAAGGCGAGGGCGTCCTATGACGCCTTCCCAGAATGAGAGCCGCACCGCCTGGCCGTCATGACAGCCGGCAAGTGGTTAAAGAATACGCAAACCCAACATTTCATATTCCTGATATGTGCCTGCTGTACCATGTACTTGTATGACAAAGTCTCCTGTCCTGTTCTCTTTGTGTTGCTTTCTTTGTGTGAAAGCTCTGGTGTTCCTGCCAGTCCCTCTGCTTTCCTATTATAAACTGACCACACTAGGCATGAGAGCGCAGCGTGGTCAGTTCTCTAGCTATGCTGGAAAATAAGTTTGCTTTTACTTTTCTCCAATGATCAGACTTGTGCTGCCCATACACACAGCAGCATATGCATATAAAACACGTGCGCTGCATTTAGCCATGCAAAAAAAAAAAAAAAAAAAAAAAAAAAAAAGAAGTGTAGGAAGGAGGACACAGCTTTTCATGAAAGCCCATCATATAAATAGATCTCATCTGCCTCTTCATTTGCTGCAGTCTCTATCGATTTGTTGGAATTAGCCTCCTGCATGAAAGAAATCAATGCGTCTGTCTGCACTGAGATCATAAATACCCCCGAGATAAAAGAATTACTCCAATCAGGACAATTACTGCTGTGATTACTCTGTTACAATTAGGAGGTGTCACAAAGCAAGTATTTAGGGGGTGCAGAGTTATCCCCGGAATACAGAGAAGTGGGGGGGTCACCTAGATGAACACTGCCAAGCTTCAAAGCCTCGTCAGTATCCAGTGACCTGACCATCTATTGATCCGTTTTCCCAGAACCAAAAGGCTTTATTTGCATTTAAGTAATCATTAATTTATCTCTCAAAGAGTTGAAGTTTCACTCCAATTATATCATCCTAAAACCTGAGGAGTGACACCCTCCTAACAAGTACACACCATTTATTGCAGAATTAACCGCTTCAGCCAAGGAAGGATTTACCCCCTTAACAACCAGGCCATTTTTTGAGATATGGCAGTGCATCGCTTTAACTGACAATTTCGCGGTCATGCAACGCTGTACCCAAACAAAATGGATATCCTTTTTTACCCACAAATAGAGCTTTCTTTTGGTGGTATTTGATCACCTCTGTGGTTTTTATTTTTTGTGCTATAAACAAAAAAAGAGCAACAATTTTTAAAAGAAAAATCAAAATATTAACTATATTTTGTACTTTCTGCTATAATACATATCCAAAATAATATATAAAAAAACAACAAAATGTATTCATCAGTCTAGGCCAATATGTATTCTGCTACATATTTTTGGTCAAAAAAAAAATTATTATATTATATAATCGCAATAAGCATATATTGATTGGTTTGCGCAAATGTTATAGCGCAGCCTTAAAAAAATTCCACTCACCTGCTCGCATTTTGCAAGTAGAATTTAGCGGAGGGCAAGCGAGGAGCCGGGGCGGACCAGGCTGACCGTTTCCTGGCTGATCACTTCTGGCAGAAGCAGCGCAGCCATCAAAGTGGCCTGGAGGGGGGGGGGGGGGGGGGGGGTTCCTGCCACCCTGATGTCCTGTAAAAAAGCCAGCACTGCTTCTGGCAGAAGCGATCAGCCAGGAAACGGTCAGAAGAATCATGCATCCGACAGGACACAGAGCAGGGATCTCCCACTGAGACGCGGCTTGTATATGAATAGCTGGCTGATGTCAAAGTCCCGCCTCCGGACCGGCATTGGACCAGTATGCTGTCTATTAGATTCCAGGAGGTGGGACTTCATTTGACAGTGCGGCTATTCATATACAAGCCGCGTCTCAGCAGGGGATCCCTCTCTGTGTTATCCGTCCGCCCGCCCGATCCTCACGATTCCTCCCTGGTGCATTGCTGGGCACGGATGACTGAGGAGGCTGCACTTTTTGGCATTAATAGGCTGCACATTTGGACAATGAGGAGGCTGCATGATACGCTACACCGATGGGCACTGGTATGCTGCACTGGTGGGCAATAATACGCTGCACTGATGGGGCTGCACTGATATGCTTTATGTTAATACTGTTAAAGTTGTTTTAATATTCATTTTTGGAACTTAATTCTGCATAAAACATTTACCAGTGTAATTTCATTAGATGATTTATGAGGATATATTTAGGGGCGGACTTGGGGGCGAGTAACTCTTGAAGGGCTGGCTAGAGACTTGAAATTTTGAGTCCTGTTACAGCATCTACAAAATAGGGGATAGATTTAGGGATTTACAAGACCTATAGGTAAGCCTATAATAAAAAAAAAAAAAAAAAATAAATCTCTCTCTCTCATGGGAGTTCCCTCCCACTTTATCCACCCCAATACAGTGACCCCCTCCCCCCAAGGGAGGTTTGGGGTTTATGAGGTGGATGCTGTATCTGGCCAACCCCCCCCCCCCCCAGCTGCCTCCAAGACTGAGAACTGAGCGATCAAATACCACTAATCACTCAGTTCTGGAGAGCTGTTTCTGGGGGGGGGGGGGGGGGGGGCAGGGGAGTGGCTGACTCAGACTGGCAGTCCAGGCTCCCGGGTGGATGCCAACCATATAGTCACGATCTTTCTCAAGCCCAGACTGGCTCTGTGACATCAGACGAAAGCGCGCTTTAGCCTGCTGTCGACTGAAAATGTGTCACAGGAGTGCAGAATGAACTACATACTTACCTAATAGAAACATTTTTTCCCTCTTGGTGGGATTTTAAAGGGCGAAAGTCTCAAAAAGTACATCAAAGAGTATAAAAATAGTAGTTTTATTTTACCAAAAAGTTAAAAAGCATGACACATATTAATGGCAACAAAAAATAATAATGGAAAAAATGGATGCCAAAGAAACAAATGATGGTGATACAGCAATTATATACAAAACAAATTGACAGTACTACACTTAACCCCACATAGGAGCTGCCTCAGCAAAAAGCTGGTTTGCAGTGCAAGCCCGACGCGTTTCGAGGTTTTATAGTAGTTGCGACCTCTTCTTCAGGGGCTGGTGGTGAGGTATATGACTGTCGTAGTATTGCAAGATCAGCATCGATAGCATCCAGTTTTAAAAGAAGGAGGGGAAGGAAAGATTTGCTACCGGGGTCTGGACCTGAAGACCGCCGCCGCCACCACCAGGAGGCCGAGACCGTCCGACAGATCAGGACAAAACACAAAGGGCGTAACATCCGTCAGTTGGTGACACCCTGGGTGTCTATTGTTATGAAAAGTCTTGTCAGCTATTAGTGCATAGGGGATAAATTGTCACTATGCTGGCTCCAAGGTTAAATATCGCCAAAGCACATTAATGACCCAGAAACAGAGCAATGGGGGGTATCCCGTCAGTCCCAGATATTTAGAGTTATATAATATATTGTCCGCTAATGGCACATAAGGGGTAAAAAATCCCTGTGCTGGCTGAAAAAGGAGTGTTATCTACAGCTGCTGTTTGGTCTCTAGTGCCGTTGTACAAGAAAACAATAAGCGATGGAGCGTCTGTGGTCAGTAGCTTGCAAAATCACAGTGGCTGCACGTTCAGTCCGATGCCCGTGCCGACACGAACATTTTTTCTATTGTGTATTGATATAGGGATGTGGGCTGGTTGTCTCTTTCCACAAAGTCCTTGTCACCATTCTATGTTCTACATACTTACCTAGGTGGATGCAGCATCTGTCCCTCGCTGGCTCTAAGACTGAGAGCTGAGTGATCAAAGAGCGCTGATCACTCGGTTCTCAGAGCTCCATGAGCAGAGATCTGATGACTGTTAAGTCACCGTCTCTTTATTCTGTCCCCCCCCACCCAAGCTCACTGAAGCGCTGGGCTGTGGAGGGGGTGGGAGAAGCCGGCTCAGGCTCTCTGAGAGGCCAAGCCAGCTGCCGATCCAGGCATGTGGGCGGATCCAAAATTTATTGTTGTAATCTTGCCCGAGCCTGGGCCAGTTCTGCGACATCAGCTGACAGCGGGCTTCAGCCAGCTGTCTGCTGAAAATGGGTCCCCGGAGTCCAGAACGAACGCCACTTCTGTAATCCACAGGAGAAGTACAGCCAAATGAGCTTTGACTGTATATCTCCTTTAAATCTGTTAAACCCTTCCCCCCCCCCCCCCCCAAAGATAGTAAATGCTGCTGTGCCTCTTGTGCTCAGTCCTCCAGAGTCGTGTCTCACTAAATACAGGAGGTAAGTTACTGGCCAGATCACCAGGCGAAAACAGAGGGGGAAAAAAACAAAAAAAACAAAAGGAAAACAAATGCAGCCACCACATCTAATAATT